>NW_019384478.1:246229-249457 GCF_000671375.1 Centruroides sculpturatus
CGTTTGATTCTGATGAAACCGTGTTGTTGTTATTAAGCTGTTTCTTTGCAGACACACTAAGGTGACATATATCAACACTTGGCAACTTATTGACTATTTATTCAGTTGGGACGCCTTTTACATTACGCGTTTCGGGCATTGGCCCCTCTTCAGCCAACTTGTATCTTTTCTTGATATTGAACTGTACACATGTTTTTCCTTTCTTCTGGTCGATAACTGCCGTTTCTATATTAACAATTTTGTTTGATTCTGATGAAACCAGGCCAATGCCCAAAACGCGTAATGTAAAATGCGTCCCAACTGAATAAATAGTCAATAAGTTGCCAAGTGTTGATATATGTCACCTTAGTGTGTCTGCAAAGAAACAGCTTAATAACAACAACACAGTTTCATCAGAATCAAAAAAAAATTTAACAATTATATTTGTTGAAGCATTCTACTCCAAAAAATTTACATATATATAAATCTGATATCTTCAATTATCAGTGGATCTGCAAATTAATTATTTCAATTTAAAAATGTGTGTATGAATGTATTATATATATATTCCTGTTGTCTAAATAATTTCCGTCTTTGAAATTGTCATTCTATTGAAAGGACATGGACATTGCATTGCTAATTTGATCCTGTAATTTTTTTCTTTCAATTTTTTAAAAACATAAGTCTAAAAGTAATTTTGTTTTTTAAGCTTTATTATAATTAAATTTCGTTAAAAATTACATTAAATCTTCTAAATATAATACAAATTCACAAATTCAACAGTTATTTAAAGTTTTATGTTTGACAATTATCTTTGTGATAAGATTTACAAATATTTCAAATTTGAAAAAATGTATAGTAAAAATAATAATATGAAGATAATTGAATTTTTGAAAGCTTAAAACAGTAAGATTTATTAGTTATTTTTTATCTTCTACGATATTTTTATTTGCAAAAACAACCTGTTCATACTAATAAACATTTAAAAAAAATTTTATTGTAAAATTTTTAAATAATTATTCATTTTAACAGTGAAGTTTATAACTGTATATCATAAAACTGTTTTTTAGTCTTAAGATAAAATTCTTATGTAGTCAAATAAATCTATAATCTTGAAAATATTATTTACAAGGTTAAAAGTAAATATATTTATCTCAAAACTTTACAATTATTGTTAAGAATTATTATATAGAATATTATCTATTACCAAGAGTAGTTAAGCTTTAAACCTGAATTTTTTTTCCAATGTATTGTACATTGCATTTATTAAATCATTTATTGACTTAGAGAAACTCTGTTGTGGTATACAAGTTATACAGTATAATACAATTTAAATTTACATACTATAGATTAATACTCATGCCAAATATTGTATAGTAAGATGGAGAATTCACTGAGTGCAGCATCATTTATAACACCAAACTCAGTGAATTCTCTATCCTACTTTAAATTTACATATTTGACTTATCTAAGAAATTGAAAATATTTTAAACCAAACTCACATATTTATAAATTGACTATTTAGACAAAGGCAGCTATTATTTGAAATTACAGGCGAATATTTATACCTTATTTTATCTGCCATTCAATATAAAATGAACAATTGTATTTTGTTTATTGATATGTATGTATGAGGACTTATATAATGTAATTATTTGGTCTTGAAATTGCAATGAAATTAAATAAATTTTTATTTGTAGCATTATATACACAACTTTATTATTAAAACAAAATATAATGAAACAAACAACCTGTATATTGTAAGCTCTCAATATACCAAAAATGAAATTGAGTGTGATGTGTCTATTCAGTCTTGTTGGAGTAGTCTTTGCCACCAGCTAATAATTAATGAGTAATAATAAAAACAGGAATTTGTTCCGTCCATTATCAAAGAAAAATTAAATCCTGCAGAAGTCACGATCCCCGATATCTCTAAATCAATTTGTTTTGTATTTTTCTTAAAGTTAGCTTCAAGATATAACTTCTGTAGTAAATTCTAAAGATTGTAGGATGCAGAATACATCCATAAGAAAGTTATGGATAGCATTAATCTGGAACAGATTCATTCAATTCAAACATACTTCTCAGAAAATTATGTGGATCTTCTGTATTTTATCTAAAAAAACTTAGACCAAGTTGGCAATGCACATAAACATGTATAAACTGCCCTTTTTTTTATAACTTGTAGCTTATATAGCATATTTTTGCAGAATGACTGGCATGCCAGTCTTATTGATCATGAAATTGGATATTTCTGTATGGTAAAAGCTGACATGCTGTGGTTTATCCTAGGGGAATGTCTGCATGCTGGTTTAAGTGAGGTTATACATTCCTCCTTTTTAGAGGGATTGTATTAAAAAATGAAACATGTTACCTCAAGTGCAATTTTATTATAAAACTGTGAAATTGTCAGCCTTACATCAAAAACTGCAATTACAGTAGACCATCGATTATCCAACTCAATTGGGGACTCAGGTTGGTCGGATAACTGAAAAAATCGGATAACCGAAAAGAAGGAAAAAAATTATTAGTATAGTATATTAGGATATTAGTATATCCCAGGGGTCGGCAACCTTTTGAGTTGGAAGAGCCAAAATTACAATTTACAAAATTTCAAAGTTTTTAAAGAGCCACAAAATTTTTTCTTGCCCAACAATAAATAGTACTTGCATAAATAAAGTTTTTTGATAAAAAAACTAATCTATTTATTTATAAGAAAAAATATCTATTTATTCATATACTAGCTTACCCATCGCGCATTGCTGCGATCTCAGAAGAAACAAAATTCAAGCAAACTGGTTATGATAAAATTCAATTTACATTTTATCATTTTTATTTAAACTTATTATTATTATTTATTTTCATCGGGAAAACATTTCAAAGTGTCGTTTCAATTCTATTTATTTATTGGAGTGCTTGTGGATACAGGATATTTTTTGTTTTTCTGTCTGGTGCGTACACGAATAAATCAGAAGGTTTTCCGATGCGTGAGCTGGCCACATACAGTTGTCCATGCGAGAAGCACGGATTCTCTAAATTTAGCCCATACACTTGCAGCGATTGTCAGAAGTGCAATATTCCCCATTTTTATATATATATTTTTAATCCTTTATAATTTTGATTATTTAATTGCTCCTTCCTCTCTTCCTTGGCGTGTTGTGAAATTTCTGATAGTTGGATAATAAACCGTTTTATTGTAATTTGTCTTTTTAAATTATTTTGAGTCGATATTAAAATTTGGAAAAGGGG
>NW_019384478.1:249795-277075 GCF_000671375.1 Centruroides sculpturatus
AAAAAAACTAATCTATTTATTCATAAGAAAAAATATCTATTTATTCATATATAAGTAGTGTTTTTCACAACAAATTAGATAATAGAAACATCCGACGACGGCGTCATTCGAGAGCTTTCGACGGACTGACGACAGTGACGTCGCGTGTCACGGGGGAGGGGTGTGGTGAAAAGCGAGTACAAGTGGCTGAGAGATAGAATCGGTGCCAAATCCTCGTTAATCGATTCAGAATGATTTTTAAATGTTTTTTTTTTCTTTTTGATAAAATAAATAATATCTGCGTATGGAACTAAAGAGCCGCAGCTTCACATCCAAAGAACCGCATGTGGCTCGCGAGCCGCAGGTTGCCGACCCCTGGTATATCCCATATAATTAGTTTATTGGTATATCGCTATTAACAAACTTTGTGTTGAATTTTCATCGATGTTTAGCCTAACAAATTTTTTTTTTAAATAATAATCGTTGCTATTGTATCGTTAAAAATTATTTTAAAATTATTTTATTGCTCACAAAACAAACAACCACTCATAATTAGAAAATTAAGTCTCGTTTAAATACTGGCCTCCCTTCAATGGTCAAGCTGTTGACGCCAGCTAAAACACGCAAAAATTTAACAAAAATAATATTAAAGTTGCCAAGACATAGCCAAATATTGTAATGCCACATCACTAGCGGACATTTGAAATTTGCCGACTAGAACGGTCGGTTGACCGATGTGACAGTTAATTGGGGGTCGGATAATTGATGCTCTACTGTATATGTTTAATTTCAATTCAATTCTTGTTTCCAAAAACTGCAATTAATAGAAATACCAAGATGATAAGAATTAATAGTACTAACAATAAGATTCAATAAAAAAGAAGGTTACCAAAAAATATTAATGATGACAATTAATAGCAATAATAATAATTTTATTATTAATAAAGTAATTGATTAGCAACAAATCATTTGTTGATTTAAGTTATGAAAAATCAGGTAGTCAAACACTGATCAACAATTCCTCCTCAAGCAAAGCTCTAATCACACAATTATCAATGCTAGGGAAACCCCCTCAATTATTCTATGAGGCTCTCATCAATTAATACTCTTTCAATATAACAATGTCAATTACTGCCTAACTCATTTACATAGTCATGTGGACCTAGACTTAACATATCTGCTGCCAGCAACTCTATTCCTGAAAAATTTGTAATGATTATTTATTTATGAAATCAGTACTAAATTAAAAATACACCTATTGCAGACATTCTCAAAATTTTGTGTGTAACATCTAGTGGCCATTTGCATTTTATGCATTTTGATGTTCAGGTCTAATTCCCATATTATTCTCCTAATTATGCAAATTAATAGCTGGGTAAGAATGTTGAGAAAGTGGTTGAAATTTAACAAAATTGGTTTTCAAAACCTTAGGATAATAGAAATAAAAAAGCAAATAAGTTAACTCATACTCAAAAACAATACTTATTTTATTTTCAAATGTTTTTTAATGTGTTGCTAAGATGACATGATAGGTAAATTCTGTCACAAGAATGATGGAAGAGTTTAAACTTTTTTTATTTGTAAAATTTCTACAATAGAAATGCATGTTTACTTATTTAAAATGATTCATTGATTCATATTGATTACAATATTTATTAGATAATCAAGAACTTCAAAAATTATTTTTAATAATAGTTATTATTAAATTAGATAATTTCATAAAAACTTTTTTCTTTTTGCTGATTAAAGAAAATTAATATCTAAGATCATTATATACACACAGACATAGTAGAGCATTGCATAGCCAAAATAAACAGTGTGGAACAATTTTGGATAGCTTTCCTGCCCAGATAACTGAACACACTTAGTAGGGAAAGAATAAAAAGTATTAATTTTAATTCTAGTACAACAGTAAAAAAGATGACCGTATTTTGACGAGTATAAGTCGCTGTCAAGTATAAGACGCACCCCTATTTTGAGACAAAAAATTTAGAAAAAAACTGTTTTAATGGGATTGTCTAAAGATGCATTTTATTCGATTTTTTATTCAAGAATATGACGGATGGATTAAACTTTTAATTAAATTTAAATTTATTTAACTGAAATAATCGTCATTTCTTAATGTAAACTCAGAGGTCATGTGATGACAGTCAACAGAACATGACGGCAATAACTCGTGTGTAGCTACTCTGATAATCTAGGTACTCTAGCCATTCGGATGAGGGACTGTCTGCTTAACGGACCACTGCACAGGTTGGTTCGTAGAGTGGACCACTACTGTAGGTAATTTCACTGTAAAAATGGTTACCTGTCGAGTATAAGACGCACCATGATTTTGAGCCCCAAAAAGTAGTAAAAAAAGTGCGACTTTATACTCGTCAAAATACAGTAAATCACAGAAATTTAATACATATGAATGATTAGAAATAAAAAAATTCAGATTTATTAAAAGCAAGCACTATTTGCAACTTTCCTTGTAATCTAAAACATATGAATTTTGTATTGTTTCATTAGTAACAGTAAAATCATTAGTAATAATCTTCTATAAACCCACTATTGAGGTAGCTCAATAGCGAGTCTATAGATCATCATCAATTATTACTATGTTCAAAACTTTTCTGAATTTGTACCCTGAATTCTTTCAGTTAATCAATTTTCCAAAAAATTGATTTTTGGATAATCAATGCTCTACTATATATAAAATGCTGTTGGGATTTATTCCATTATATAACAAATAGCTTATGTGAGATCCAAATCGTCCCTGGGTCTAACTAACTATTTAAAAATGAAGTTAAATTTTTGAAGAAAAATATTCTTTCGTTTTGGTGAGAAATTAATGGTTTCCTAATGTGGGAAAACTGATATAGCCACTTCCTTTGACAGAAGTAGAAGCATCCTTTGTTTTTCCCTTATCTGTTACAAATCTCACCACACTGGGAATTGATGACCCCTCATTTATTCCCCTTTTCATCCGTTCACATGAAAGAATCCAAGTATGCTGATTGGTCGCTAATCAAGAGATATAGTCAAAGTTTAGCAGAATTCGGGGAGTATGTCTCTAGATCTGAAAGTGGAAAGAAGTCCACACATTTGCTCCCTAAGGCCAATGCCCTTAGTTAGGAGAACATCGAAGGATCTCAGAGTAGTCAGACGTATTTCCATGCAGTATCCTAAGGTCAACGCTTTTGGTTAGAAACAGTATAGTATTTTGAAGGCTATCATCCATAGACATAATTATCCTATGTTAAATGAGTTAAATTAGAAACATAGAAGATATATTTAATATTGTGATTATCAAGACCTCTCCATGAATAGGAGTATGAGAACCTTAGAACTGAAGGTATATTTGACAAATACAGAAGAAGATGCCAACTAAAAGGTTGTATGAATATAATGAATTTGTGAGCTCTCTCTCTTGAAGCGTAAATTTTGATCATTCGTTTAATTTTAATTAAGTCAAATTTGTAATTTTATTTACTTTTCTTTATTAAACGTTTATTATTGTTAAAGAAATGTTTTATCTTTGTTTGCATACCTCCACATGCGTGTTAATCTGCGTGTAAAATAACTGATTAACTGGTGTCACGCCCCTGGCGTAGATCTAGACTTCACAGTCCAGATCGGTTTAAATATTAACAGCCCTCCTGGTCAATTCTTGATGTAAGATTGGATCTTACGATCCGAAACTCTGAGACCTAGTTTTACCAACTAGCACTGTTTAAGTTTACTAACTATCCTAGTGGAGTAGTACCCCTGGCTATTCTCACACTTATTTATTTACTTTAAGTTTAACACTTTTTAAATAACACTTTCATATCAAGAGAATTCCAGTTGCCTAGCAATAATTTGCAATTTTGTAGATATTAGATATTATGAATTTAGAGATATTTTAAAGATTTTTAATTGAAAATAAAAAATTACAATTTAAAAAGTCAAACTTCTTAATACAAGGTGTGACAATTTAATTCCGGGACTGGTCATATAGTGCTGCATTGTCAGTGTGCAGAAACTTTTTTTTTTTTTCATTGGATAGTCATCATTTCCCCAATCGGGGATCAGAGTCACCCTTGTCCCGCTATCTGCACCACAAGGGAAATGTGCAGAAACTTGTCTAAGCTTGTCATAATAGTTCAACCATCTGGCTACTTGTCTGCAAAGATTTTTTTGTGTCTCAAACTTGTTCTTTTTCTGTACGCCATTCACATATTGTTGTGAGAAAGTGCTGTCACGTTTTTGACATGGAACAAAAAGTGAACATTAAGTTTTGTTACAAGTTGGGTAAAAGTGCAACAGAGACGTATGCCCTCATCAAGCAAGTTTATGGAAATGATGCCCTATCCCGCTCTCATGTTTTTGGGTGGTTTGTGCACTTCAGGGATGGTCGGGAAGACCTTGAGGTTGATGCTCGTCCTGGACGACCTCAATCAGTTCAAACACCAGAAAACATTGAAAAAAATCAGAGACTTGCTGTGATATGATCGTCAAACGTCTATTCAAATGATAATGGAGACAACTCACTTAATCATCACCGAAGATTTGGGCAAAAGAAAAATCTGTTCCTGCTTCGTTCCGGATTATCTCACTGAGGACCAAAAGTGTCTCTGGCTGGAAGCGTGTCAACAGTTCATTCAAGATGTTGATGATGACTCGAATTTCCGAAAATCAAAATCGCATTAAAGGGACAAAGATTCGACGACCTGGAGGACATACAGTGCAATGTGACCAAGGAATTGAGAGCTGTCAACGGAAGTGACTTTGCTGAGTGTTTCAAGAACTTGTACAAGCATTGCGAAGTGCATTGCCCTCCAGGGAAATTACTTCGAAACATATTAAAAGGGTTTTTCATTATGTGTTCTTTGTGTTCTTTTATTACCCCAGTCCTGGAATTTAATTGTCATACCTTGTATAAACAGTTACAAAGCTTTGTGTGTGTTAATCTTCAGTTTTCAGTTCAATTAATTTTTTTTAATGTTTTGACACAGACAGACCAATACATTATGTATAATGAAATATTTCATTATTTAATGAAGACAATACAAAATTGTTCTGCTTTAGCATATTTAACAAAATTAAATTTATTTTAAGTTAATTAAGTTTAAGTTTTTTTTTATCTATATAATTTATACATTATTAGTAATTACTATTATAAAATATTATAGTGATTTGTTTTATTGTAATAATAATTAATATTTCTTTTGTAGAAAGTGGATCCAGAGCTTATCTTTACAAAACAAGAAAGGATAGGCAAAGGTTCTTTCGGGGAAGTATTCAAAGGAATTGATAACAGAACTCAACAAGTAGTAGCCATTAAAATAATTGATTTGGAAGAAGCTGAAGATGAAATTGAAGATATTCAACAAGAAATCATGGTATTGTCACAATGTGATAGCCCTTTTGTTACAAAATATTTTGGATCTTATCTCAAGGTAATAAAGGCAGTTTTGAATATTTTAATTATATTAGCTCAAACTATAAATTGAACAAACTAATGAATTATAACTTAATGATTGAGTTAATCAGTTAATGAATAAATTTGAATAAAAAAGGGCCTCTATTTATTTAACAACCTGAATTTTCTTGTTTTTATGGATGTCAGATATTTACAAACTGATTTTATTTTCAAGCATAACATGTACAGATGTACAAAATTTATTTTTATTTAGTGATTAAATGTTGAGTTCATTATTTTTATAAAATTGTAAAAAATATTTTATAGTTTATGAATTTCATTTTTATTTATCATAATAACTTTTATCTTTATTTTCTTGAATGCAATATATTGGGTTGTTCAGAAAGTAATTTCATTTTTTTATTACTAGAGGAATTAGATGTATTTTTGCCAGCCAATTTCATTTTAAACCACATTTTCATTATATATTTTGACTGCTGACATTTAAAGGCTTATTTGTAAAAAATTTTATTTGATTCTGTACAATTTTTCTTTTTTGATGTCCCATCAAATATAGAAAATTGAAAGCATCATTTTTGGCATATTTTCCTTTTTTATTACCAAAAAATCAAAATGCTGTTCAAGCAAGAAAAAAATGTGGTTCATGTATGGAGATGTGCTGAGAGAAACACAGTGCCAAAACTGGTTTATAAAATTTCGTTCTGGTAACTTTAATATTGAAGATGCACCACATTCTGGATGACCAGTTGAAGCCAATGAAAAGAAAATAAAGGTACTGATTGAAGCAAACTGCTGAATAACAACACATGAAATCACTAAAAGATTAAATTTGTCAACTTGAACCGTTTATGATTACTTGAAACAAATTGGTTTCATTTCAAAGCTCAATATATGGGTTCCACATGTTCTTAAAGAGAGATGCTCTCTTTGGTGGGATTTTAAGGAAATTTTATTTTGAGCTTTTACCAGACAATTTAACAATTGATTTGAAAGTGTACTGCCATTGAGTAAACAAATTGAATATCATCATCAAACAGAAAAGGCAACCAGAATTGATCAACAAAACAGGTGTAGTGTTTTACCATGATAATGCTAAATTTCACAGAAGTTTGGGAACTCGTCAGAAACTGTTACAGCTTAGATGGGATGTGCTATCACACCAACCATATGTGCCAGATTAGGCACCCTCAGATTATTACTTGTTCTGGTCTTTACAAAATTGTTTAAACTGTAAGACATTTACTTCAAATGAAAATATCAAAAATTACTTGGATCTGTTTTTTGTAAGCAAACATCAAAACTTTTATAAATGTGGAATCATGCTACTAACAGAAACGATGGCAACAGATATTTGACCAAAATGGTCAATATATAATTCAATAAAATATTTATTTATTATAAAAATATTGTTTTTTTGCCACGGAAAAAACGAAATTACTTTCTGAACAACCCAATACTTATAGATGTTATAAAATTTAACTTTTAGTGAATGATCTAGTAAGTATATTTTGCTTTTATAAATATTTCATCTTTCATTTGATTACAATGGTTTGCTGTTCATTCTAATAAAAATGAACTACTCAGTGTTTCTATGGTCTTCAATGTTGGGATGGGTGATCTGTAGATAGACTAGTTCAGCATTTTAATTTAAGTCTATTTGCCCATTAAGAATGATGGGTTATAGTATATAATGTTTAGTAAAGTAAAACTAAATGAAATAACATAGTAAGGACAACATTTTATTAAAGAAAAATTTACTGTACATCACAAAATATTTTTAAAGATAATATTTTTGATGTGTTGAATATTCTAAATAAATTTATTTATTCCTAATTATGAAAAGAGAAGACACTGAGGTCGGCGTTACATGTGCATTTTTTTAATCGCAAGTACTTTTGACGAACATATAGTTGTCATCATCAGGCAAATACGAAGATTTACCGAAAAAATTTTAAACGAAAATAATCCGATGTAGAATCTTCGTATTCGCCTGATGACGACGACTATATGTTCGTCAAAAGTACTTGCGATTAAAAAAATGCACATGTAACGCCGACCTCAGTGTCTTCTCTTTTCATAATACAGTATTTTGGTGTGACACTCATCGTATGGATTTATTCCTAATTATTAAATTTAATACAAGATGACAGCTTAACCACCTAAATTATTCAAATTATGTAATTAATTTATAATTAATTAGTCATATTACAGCCAAATTAAAATCTGGCAGTACTGCTTGATTATTTAATTTTAGGTATTTTTATGCATTCAGTTTGTATCTATAAGTTAATTAAATTTCAGGGTACCAAATTATGGATCATTATGGAGTATTTAGGAGGTGGCTCTGCTCTTGATTTAATGAAAGCAGGACAATTTGAAGAAATGCATATCGCAATAATACTTCGAGAAGTATTAAAAGGCTTAGATTATTTACATTCAGAACGAAAATTACATAGAGATATCAAAGGTATAGTTTTTGTTATGATCTAAAAGTTTCTTAAATAATATCTCACAAATTTTTGTTTCTTTTATACAAGTAATATTAAAGGAAAAGCAAATACTAGACACCAATTAATAATTTTACATGTTAATTGATGAGACTATTTCTCATCTCTAAAATTGCGCTGCTGTCAACAGCTTCACACCTTAGAGGTATGAAGGAGTACATGTCAGGAGTTGCAATTTGGTGCAGAGTATTTGGTGTCCAAACCATGCACACATAAAACAAACCAGACTTGTAGGTAGTCAGGGGACCAAGAACCAGGTCAAAATAAAATACAAGAGGCTGAGACTGTTTCTACAAACAGGTGTGAGTGCGAGATTTGTGCATGTGTTGCTTGCGCTCTCCGAGACGTAGTCTTGTCCCAAGAATGGCTTCGCTGTTTTACTTGTATTAATTTTTTAATGACCTGAACCAGTTATGGATGTTACCTGAAAAGATCCATAACTGGTTCACATCATTAAAGAATTAATGTTAACATGTAACGTATAAGATCTTCCCTAAAAAGATACTTTTTATGATTTTGTAAATTTCTTAAATTATTATAGCAATCTTAATTTCTTAGAGTGAGTCAAGTAATAACATTTTGCTAAACAGGAACTGTTACATTTAGTTTTTACATTGTCATAAATATTCTGTATATTAACAGCTTGTTGGCAAATTGTCCGTTATCATGCAATTAACTAACTGTAAATAAATTCAAATTTTTTCTATATTAAGAAATTATGAAAATTATTATCTTTCACCCATTGTAAATAACTACCAGAATGGCTTAAGTGATTCATTTCACAAAGTTGTAAATGATTATAAGCCATCGTTATCATCATTTTTATCTAATAAAAAGTTAATGAATGCAGATCATACAGAAAAGAATAGTGAACATAGAAAAAACAATATAAACAACTATGCTTCTGAAGATGCAACTAATCACATAATTCAACACAAAGTGCCTTTATATGAAGAAAATTCTAAAGTTCCTTTAAAATATGTTCATCATGTCACTGTTACACCAATTGTTAGAAGTAATCAGAATAAAACATTAATTGGTGGAAGTGTTAGTCACTCTGATTTAAAAACAAGAAACTATGGTAATNATTGTTGAAACAGATAAACAATGATATACAGTGTTACCTTGGTATACGTCTGCTTTAGAATACGTCCTGTTTGGACGAAACAAATTTTGCTTGGTATATGACTTGTTCGGTATATGACTTAATTCAATTATACGTGCCATCTATGAACAAGTAGCACTATCAGTGTACTAGACCAGACTAGACATTCACGATGCAATAGTTTATAACTTTGTTAAATTTCTTCTGATTTTAATTTGTAAGTAAAATTATTTTTATTAATCATGAATTGCAAAAAGGCAGATGAAAAGCAACAGAAAACTAATAAAATGACTAGGATCACAATGGAACTGATAAAAGAAATTGTTGAGAAATATGGAGGTGGCATGTGTGTTCGATATTTTAACTGTTGCATACTGTATTCTGAGGATAACGATATCGACAATCATGAAAAATAAAGACATTATTAAATCTGCTAACGTTGCAAAAGGAGTTAAATCAATTTCTAAACAGAGATTGAAGACATTAGATCACGTTGAGAAATTGCTTTTGCTTTAAATAACTGAAAAACAGTGTGCTGGAGACAGCGTATCAGAAGCAATTATTTGTAAGAAAGCTAAAAAGATACATGCTGATCTCATGAAAAATCAAGCAGGAACTAGCCAGGAAAGAGAGGTGTTAAAGCCAGCCATTTTTTTCACGTGAGACCGGATTAATCATTTTTACATTACTTCTTGTGGGAAAGGTTGGTTTGGTATATGTCCAAATCGGTATAAATCCGAACATCAGGAATGGATTAAGGTCATATATCAAGGTTCCACTGTATACATTTTTTAAATTTATATATATAATTTCCATAGAAACGAAAATTAACATCTTGATGAAATACACTGTAGGTTTTTTAGGAAGGTTTTTAAAATATTCAAACCTCTGAAATCTGTTCATGCTTATAATAATAATGCACAGTTAGAAATATTTCGTATTTGCAAATTAGGAAAAAAGTTAATAGAAATATATGTCTTTTAAAATACTAATAATAAAAATATTCACAAATGGAAAGAATGCATTTCTGTTGACAATAACGTGTGTCATTAGAGAAACATTCTTTTTATTTTTTTTTACAAAAAACACAAGAGGAAATACTCTTACTGTATATGACCCCTAACAAGTGAGAGGAGAAATTCATTCTCTGGTTGTCCACTAAGAGTGTTAAGAAATACAAAAATTGAGATATTTATTTATTTGATCAGGAAGGAGTAAGTTTGCAAATAAATTTAATTTTCATATTTTATTCCTTTCAGATTAAGTAATTATTCAAATATTTGGCAGTTATAAAAATATTAGGTCATGATATTTCATCGCCAAATTTATATGAAATATTATCTTATGTTATCAAGTCATTCATTATATTATTCTGTTTGATGTTCAAAATGATGATAAAATTTAAGTTTGTATTATTTACTCTTTGAATGTTTATTTCTTGCTTTAGGAATTAACTTTGTTATGAGTTTGTTAGCAAAAGCAATAAATTCATTTAAAACAATACAATATTAATAATTATTTTATTTTAGCTGCCAATGTCCTATTGTCTGAAATGGGTGATGTTAAATTAGCTGATTTTGGAGTTGCTGGTCAGTTAACAAATACAACTAGCAAAAGAAATACTTTTGTTGGGACACCTTTCTGGATGGCACCTGAAGTTATAAAACAATCAGCTTATGATTCCAAAGTAATTATTCTAATGTACAATATTTGTTTTCTTTATTAAAAATTATCTCAAAAATTTATATTTTCATTTATAGGCAGATATTTGGAGTTTAGGTATAACAGCTATTGAATTAGCTAAAGGCGAACCTCCAAATTCTGATCTTCATCCAATGAGAGTTTTGTTTTTAATTCCTAAAAATAATCCTCCACAGTTAACTGGAAATTATAACAAGCAATTCAAGGAATTTGTGGAAGCATGTTTGAACAAAGATCCTGAAAACAGACCTACAGCCAAAGAACTTCTGAAATTTCCATTTATTCGAAAAGCAAAGAAGAATTCATACTTAATTGATCTTATAGAAAAATATAAACGTTGGAAAGCTGCTGGAGGTGGTCAAAGTGATAGTGATTCAGAAGCTTCTGATTCTGATGAATCCAAGATGAACGATACATGGAAAAGTTGGCGTTGGGATTTGGGAACTGTGAAAACTCCAAACTCGTTAGAACTTAATATGCCTTCAATTGCTGAAAATGATAATAATGTTGTTGTTGTAAAACCTACAAAATTGTCTACACAAATTAAACTTCAACAACAAAATGGTGACTCTACTGCCACTCCGTTATCACCTCTATCTCATAAAGAGAATTTATATTACAGACAGATGGAAGGACGGTCACAATTGGTATGTAAATACAAAAAATTGTTTTCCGGTATTTTTAAAAAAATAAATTGTTTTTGTGTGTGCTTTTTTAATAATTATTATTATTTTAAGTTATTGAAATACTTTTAATATTGACAAATTTTCATAAAATTCTTGAATTTAGTTTAATTGATTTAAATAAAAGTATTTTATGCCTCAAATATCATTTAGTATAATCATAATAAAGTTTTTATCTCTAAGAAAGAAATTAAGATCCATACAGAGGGATGCATAAGGTCATGATTAGAAACAAAATTTATTATATGTAGATTTGTGCTGATGTCATTAGTCCAAGAATTAAAGTGCATTTTCTTTTTGGGTTTACTTTATTTACAAGGTCTGTTCAAAAAGTATCGGACCTTTTTTTTTCTGCGTAAACCAATGATGCGAGAGAGGCCTCCTTCGGTGGAGTTGTGGAGGGGACAGTCTTGCACAGCCCTGAATTTTTTCCCGCCTGCAGGAAGCGTCAGTCGTTGGCAATCGGCGTATGAGTGAGGTCATGTAGTGCGCTCTCGTCGGATTTCACTAAGCTGGAAAATGACTGAACAATGTGAGCAGCGATATTACATCAAATTTTGCCAAAAACCTTGGTGATACCCGAGTGTAAACCATTCGCAAGATTCAGCAGGCTTTCGGGGACGATCCTCGAGGCCAAAAAAAGCGCGGCAGGTCCGCAGCAATATCAAAGGTCATGTTGACAGTTTTTTCGACTCTCGNAATTTTATTTAAAATTATTAATACTTACAATAGTAAAATGTAAGTTACTGTAAATTCCTGTTAATACATTTTTAAAGAGACCAGCTTGGGAAAATGACTTAAATGGGAAAACATATTAGGCAGGAATGAGAAAACAACTTTTTTTAATCCAGATATTTTATCACAAAAAGGATACAATGAAATGTAATGGCTACAGCTTTTTAAACTACGGATCTAGAATGGCTTGCTTCTTGTTTGTAGTGCAAGCTTCTAGTCATTGTGGTGGAGTCAGTAAACAAAGTTTGACTCCAGCAAATTTCAAATGTGCAACTCCAACTCATACCTTTTCTTCTTTTAAAATGTCACACTATGATTCCTTTTATAAGAAAGCTACCACTGAATATTTTTATCTAAAATTTCTAATGAGGGCAGCAATAGCAGCGTCAATGTATTGCAAAGGTTTGAAAGCATCTGTTGGGATGATATGAGTCACCTTATTAAATGTATGGAAAACTGAGAACAGTAGCCCTTCAGATGATCTATGTATGGGCAAATCTAATAATTTTATTGCTGCATCAACCTCTTTTTTCTAAGTGAAGTTAATAGAACAAAAAATATCCAGTGTATACAGTAGACCCCTATAACGCTTAGATACGTTCCACTTTATAAGAATTTTATGTTGTAGGAATCCTTAAATACATGAGCCAATCACAGCCCGACACGTGTGAAGTTTACAGACTACGGCTGTTTGAAAGGTTTTCTTCCATAAAATTAACTGATTCTAGACTAATTTGACTCAACATTTCCAAAACATGTATAATTTTTTGGGAATAATCCATATAAACTATGCTATAAACAAAAAATTGTAGGATTACTTACTGAGTGTGCACCATTTGACGTAGCCATTGCTTAAGCTTGTTTTCGTTGCGGAACAGCGCATGAAACAGCGGCCGCGATTTCTGATATAAAATAACTTGACCTTTGAAGACGTCATTAATATAAATAATTTTTATCGCCGTTGAATAAGAAATGTTTCTTTCACAAGAAATGTATAAAATTACATACTGTATTAGACTTACGGTACCTAATTTACATACTGTACAGACGATAGCAAACTCAATTTACCCACCTAAACTCTCCGTAGTGTGGTGCTGGACGGTGGAAAGTAGTTCGACTGCTCATCCACTATTGGTCCAGATTTGACCAATCTTGTCGCAACACAAGTCAGCGACGACATTTTAGGAGTCCCTTTATACGAATACTGCCGCAATTTTTTCGCTACATTATAGGAATTTCCGTTATAGGAACCCACATTATAGGGGGGTTGACTGTACTTCTCTAACATAAGAAAAGTTTCATCTGTATCCTCCCATGCTATGAGAATATCAACATAACGCAAGTACAACAGCAAGTTGTGGATGGCAATCAGGAAATTGAATGTTCTGTGCTCAGTTTCTCTCGTGATCAATTCTGCTAGAACACTAGATAAAGGGGAACCCATGGGGACCCCTGTTTCTGTAAATAAATTTTTCCATTGAAACGAAAATAGTTGTACTTTGTGAAGAAGATCAGCGCATCATGTATATCCAGTATCTGTTGAACTCTAAAGCTCTTCTTGAAGAGTAGAGAATTGACAAGCATTACAACTTTGAAAGTTGTACTAAAGTTAACTAAAGGGTACAAAGATACTACATCCAGTTTGTAGAAGTTGTATGTGATGGTTTGTACTGCACCAATGCTCAAAGTGATGGTGGATTTAGCAACCAAGGATAAGGGAGTAACATAGGGTTAGTCTAGGATAAGTGTGCAGAGAAATCTAGCTGATGCCTTTTCTAAAAAATAGGTAGGATGGGACAGCTTGTAAACAAGTGGTCTCAATGGCCAGCCCACCTTATGCATTTTTGGCTTAAAGAACAACCTGGGACATGCAACATTGGAGGGAGGATCAATACACCCAGTTAGGACCAATATCATCTGGTAGGGTTATGATTCTCCTCGTTTTCCATAGAATTGTTGATGTAGGATCTTCACCTAGCACCGAGGATTGCAATTGGGAAAGAAACTTGTTCACCTTGAGGAGGAAGTCGTCGTCTTTACACAGCACAAATTTCTTGTCCTTGTGTAAGACTAGAAGCCTCAAGTTGGCCCTGGTGAGGAACTGTTACCATTCAGAAGTCCACACAATGTTTAGACTCATCAGACACTTGTCTTGCTGTTGCAAGTTTTGTGATTACCAATAATTCCATTTGTGGATACATGGCTGCTGGCTGTCAAGGCCATGTATTATTGGTATACATTTTATTGTATTTAATTTTATGAAAAAAATTAAATACAAAAAAATGCAGAAAATAACAATTTAATGAATGACATAATAAATTGGTGTGTAAAATAGTTTCTCCTGCTTCGGATACTGTTGGAAATAGTTAATTTCCTACTGACAGTTGAGTAAACTCATGTACATTGTATATAGTAGAATTTTAAAAAATGAATTTTAGAAAAAAAATATGAATCATCCTGAGCCAGACTGTAGAGTTGTGCCACCCCATATCTTGTTGGGAAGCTACTACACCGAGGAAAAACCATTATAGTTGGAATGGCACAAACATTACTATGATTTTTCTTAAATGTTTTTTGTTTTACTTTAAATTAGAATGATGAATTTTTTTTAATTTTCAGTTATTATCATTACTTTTCTGATAACTAATAAAATAATTTTTAGTTTAAATTAGTCAAATGGATAAATTAAAAATTTAGAGGGTACAGCTCTCTAGATATAAATATATTCATTTAATCTATTCGATGCTGAAATTTTTCTCTGTTGCCTGTGATGCCATGTTGAATTTTCGTCAGTGTTAAGCCTAACATTTTTTTTATTAATAATAATCGTGTTTACTGTGTTGTTAAAAATTATTTTTTATATTGCACAAACAAAATAAATATATTGAAAAATATAAAAACAAA
Organism: Centruroides sculpturatus; assembly: GCF_000671375.1. NCBI lineage: Eukaryota > Metazoa > Arthropoda > Arachnida > Scorpiones > Buthidae > Centruroides > Centruroides sculpturatus. The sequence goes on from NW_019384478.1 coordinate 264,820, forward strand.
AAAAATTATATTTTAAAAGTTTGTTTTAATATAAAAATTGTGACACATAGCAACATCTAGTATCAAAAACGTTCCAATGTAAACACGAAAATATTTGGGATCACCCACGCAGGTCAATGAGGTCAACACGAATATTTTCNAAAGTATTTTCTGAAAGTATATAGCATGTCATGTGCATTATGCTTTTGGTGTGAAATGGCCTTTATAGATGAATATTTTTTATATATCTAAATTTATCAAAGTGTCCATTTTCTAAAAAATTTCTTTAGATACTAATTAAAAAGTATTTTTTATATTTTACCAATAGTAAAATTCAAGGTCAGAGTCAAAAGAAAATTTTACTGACTCTGCCTAAAAATCTCACTCCAGTGACTGACTCCACAACATTACTTGTAACGTGTAAGAGTCTAGTCCAGAGGTGGCAAACAGTTTTTGCCCCTGGGCCGAATTTGAAAGAAAACTTTTTCTAATGGCCAAACCACTGGCTGCTCTAGGAAGATTTTGAGGTGGGGTGAGATCTCATTGTGATGTCACCCCATAGAGATTAGATTGTAGATAGAGATTACAGATACATTTTTCACATTATTATGCTTTATCAACATTCTACACTGTACTTAAGAGATTGTAATGGAGGGTTAACTCTAAACACACAGTGAGTTGTTGACTTTTTTTTTTTTAGCATCAGAATTTTTCATCAAGCTATTTGGACTTGAGTAGCTAGTATTGAAAGATTGATCACGGGCCACATAAATTCATTAGACAGGCTGTATGTAGGCCATGCCTGGTCTAGTCCACTTAAGCAGTTCATAACTGTACTTGGCACATTTTGGAGTCCAACTGTGTAATGAAACATAATCTGAAATTGTGTATCATTACATAGTTGGACTCAAAAATGCTTGATGCTTCAGAAAAGCTTCATATTGGACTCTTCATCTTCTTCACTCTTATTACTTGCATTGTTTGCATCCTAGATTTCTCTCCAAACTCTGAATTTCACAGCCCAGAGTATTATCATCAACATTAATGTAATCATTAAAGTTGCCATTGAACCCTAGTGTGTCCTGCACTTGCTGCCAATCATTTCATCCTCGCTGTATTCCTGCAAATCACTTTTATTCACATTTATATCTGGTTGTTCATCATCATTTGCAATTTTCTTCACAAAACCTGTTTTCCTGAAACAATTTGCTTTAGTAATGCTTGGAACAGATTCCCAGGAAATGTATTGCATCTAATATGGTGAGTTTGTATGTTTTCACATCCAAATTACATTCTATGTGCTGCAGTAATCTATAAACAAGCCATTTATAATAATGATATCTCAAAAGTTTTATAGCGTTGATCTATAAGCAGGAGTACTGATTGTTTGCAGGAAGAAATTGCAAATTGATATATCTCAGGTTGATGTCCTTTTGGATGTGCAGCACATTGATCAATACAGATTATCTTTCTATTTTTCATCTTAGCATAAAGTGCTCTTAAATACTTCTTAAAGATGCTGTCTGTCATCCAAGCTTTGCTCAGAAGTCGAAGGAAAAGTTTACATATGTTTAAAACCTCTTAGTTTTGCTGACTTACCTATTATGATTAATTGGAGCTTTTCATTCCCATCATGTTAGCTCCAACAAGTATTGTCAGCCCTTCTTTGCTGTATTTACTTTCACTACAAGTTTCACCTTTCAGTGTATATGTCTTATCAGATAACATATTGTAGAAAACTGCACACTCATCAACATTGTATAAATTTTTTGAATTGTAATCTGTTATTGTTGTTGGCAAAACTGTCCTTTCATTAATCTATTTGCTCAGTGTCCATGCCTCATCACACCACTGATATAGTGGTGTGAGCATCATAAGACAAACCACACCTGTTTTGAATTGGTTAATCCATCTGTTATATCCATCAATAATTTTAACTTGAGTGTGAAGGATAGTGCCATTAACTGAGATGTTCATTGCATGGGTTTGTTTGAACCACTCAAGCAACTTTTCTTCAGTTTCTTTGTATTTTGGCTGTTTTACTTTTTTGAGCTTTACAGACACTTCTGGTTCCATCATGTCAAAACAGAGTGAACTGCACTTTGTTTTGACATGATGGAATTCAAAGTAGACACTGGTATATTCAATTCCTTAGCCATGGCAATGCACATATTGTCAGGATTTGTATCTACTTTCGTTATGTCCAATTTGTTTTGGACTGACAGTGCTTTGCACTTTCAGTCCAAAACAAATTGGACTGACTTCAAGTGCAAAGCACTTGAAGTCAGTCCAATTTGCTGTTGCATCATGGCAAGTAAACTGACTTCAAGTGCTTTGCACTTGAAGTCAGTTTACTTGCCATGATGCAACACAAAGTATGAGTTGTCCATCTAGTTTTAGCCCAATCATCCTATGCCTGCACTGTTCGGTTAGAACATATAAAGCATAACAGTAAATATTTTAGTTTGGTACAAAATAACTTTATCACTGTCAGCTAAGTGAAGTACTGCACTCACCTATGACAGGGTAGTTAAATCTGACTGGGTAGTATACATATGCAGGCCTGTTACATGCAAATATAACTTCATATCAGTCTTGCCAACTCTAAAATCATTTGCCAGCACACATCTATCTTTAGTGGATATTTTGTTTGGTTGGTTTATTTCCAGTACAACAACAACAATTAATTTGGTTATCCTTTAATGGGTCCTCTGAAGTACTGAGAATGGTAATCCATGTGGAAGTGCTGTTTGTACAAGAATTCTTGTCTATGAATAGATAAGTGTGTTATCACTCTCTTCTTATAGGCCACTAATTTGTGGGACATTGTGTCACAGCGTTTCCAGTGTATATAGTATATGAATTTAAGTTAATGGGCTTTTGTTCAATAACTTAAATTCCTATACACTTTTGTGCAATAACAGTCTTCTAAGCAAAGATGTTGATATTGAGAAAGTTGACGACAACATGGCTAATTTTATCAACTTTAAGGTAGATTCCAACTGAGTTGCTGTTGATGAAGTTTTAAACTAGGTCTGGGCTCTTTCATACAATGAGCAACATAAAAAAAAAATAAGTGTGATATTGTCACTACTTGGTACTATAAGGCCGTCTTTGCAAATTATTCTCTCTTGTTTTATGAACTTTATTATTTTAGAATTTACATAACAGCACTCTTACCCTAAGCTATTACAAAATGAAAACAAAAAGTGAAATGTAAATTTATAAAAATGAATTTGTTCCAGATTTTCTAATATATTTTAGTTTTATTGTATATATATATTTCTCAACTCAAATATAAGTATATTTCTTTTTCAAAATTTTTTAATGTATTATTTTATTTTACATTAATATATTATTAAATAAATTATTTAGTGATGAATCCAAGATGAACGATACATGGAAAAGTTGGCGTTGGGATTTGGGAACTGTGAAAACTCCAAACTCGTTAGAACTTAATATGCCTTCAATTGCTGAAAATGATAATAATGTTGTTGTTGTAAAACCTACAAAATTGTCTACACAAATTAAACTTCAACAACAAAATGGTGACTCTACTGCCACTCCGTTATCACCTCTATCTCATAAAGAGAATTTATATTACAGACAGATGGAAGGACGGTCACAATTGGTATGTAAATACAAAAAATTGTTTTCCGGTATTTTTAAAAAAATAAATTGTTTTTGTGTGTGCTTTTTTAATAATTATTATTATTTTAAGTTATTGAAATACTTTTAATATTGACAAATTTTCATAAAATTCTTGAATTTAGTTTAATTGATTTAAATAAAAGTATTTTATGCCTCAAATATCATTTAGTATAATCATAATAAAGTTTTTATCTCTAAGAAAGAAATTAAGATCCATACAGAGGGATGCATAAGGTCATGATTAGAAACAAAATTTATTATATGTAGATTTGTGCTGATGTCATTAGTCCAAGAATTAAAGTGCATTTTCTTTTTGGGTTTACTTTATTTACAAGGTCTGTTCAAAAAGTATCGGACCTTTTTTTTTCTGCGTAAACCAATGATGCGAGAGAGGCCTCCTTCGGTGGAGTTGTGGAGGGGACAGTCTTGCACAGCCCTGAATTTTTTCCCGCCTGCAGGAAGCGTCAGTCGTTGGCAATTGGCGTATGAGTGAGGTCATGTAGTGCGCTCTCGTCGGATTTCACTAAGCTGGAAAATGACTGAACAATGTGAGCAGCGATATTACATCAAATTTTGCCAAAAACCTTGGTGATACCCGAGTGTAAACCATTCGCAAGATTCAGCAGGCTTTCGGGGACGATCCTCGAGGCCAAAAAAAGCGCGGCAGGTCCGCAGCAATATCAAAGGTCATGTTGACAGTTTTTTCGACTCTCGTGGGGTGGTGTGTCGTGAGTACGCACCACAAGGCCAAACCATCGCAAAGGAGTACTACCAGGAGGTCCTTCGTCATCTTTCTGATACAGTGTGACGCAAATGACCGGATCTGTGGTCGATCAAAACTTGGCAGCTCCATCGTGATAACGCATCCGCCCATTCTGCGCATCTGATTCGGGCTTTCGTTGCCAAACACAATACTCCTGTGGTTCGTCACGCTCCGCACTCTCTTCACATGGCTCCGTGTGACCTTTGGCTATTTCTCAAGCTGAAAATGCCGCTAAAAGGAACCAAAATTTAGTCGAGAGAAGACATCATGCGAAATGCGACGGACCGGCTGATAACCATTTCAAAAGATGCGTTCCAGCAGTGTTTCCAGCAATAGCAGGAACGCTGGGAGAAGTGTATACATTACCAAGGAGACTACTTTGAAGGGGACTAGAGTTTTGTACCTCAAAGTCAATAAATTTATTTTTGCCAACCAAAGGTCCGATACTTTTTGAACAGACCTTGTAAATACATAATGATGATTATTATTATTTATCTTAGATTTTATACTTTAAGTATTATATATTAATTATAAACAGTATAAAGATATTTTATGAATTATCAAAATTTCTTTAAAGTTAAAAATGTTTAAATATGGAAATTAAAATAAATTAATGATTGAAAATATCCTTCTACTTAGTTTATTAGATCAATTGTTTTATTTGACCTGTTAAATTAATGGAACAGCTTTGAAATAGTTCAAATTCAAAGTTTGTAATAAAATGTGTTGTCAGCTTTAGCAGTTACCTTAATTTTTAACACATTGAGTTTCAAAAATTAAACATTGAGGTCTGATTTACAGATTGAATGTGAAATATATTGTTCTTTTAATTAATTTTTATTCTAAAAATAACTGCTAAATTTAAATTATTTCTATTTATTCAACATAATAAACAATCACCTTATTATTTAATTTTTAATTGTTCAACCAAAAACTTTAATATGCAGTTTAACCAAATAATATTTTAGTAATATAGCTTATATCGATCTGTAATTTTGTTTTTCTTGTACATAGACATAAGATGTATTTATTTTCTAATACAAACAGTCAGATCCAATTTTTTTTTAATTCAGTGTGTTTAAATACATAAGTACTTTTTTATTTTATAGTTATTTTGTCAAGCATAATATAGTTACAGTAATAACAACTTTTGAGAATTTTTAATACACAGAATTACTTTAGAACTAGTTTATTTAAATCTGGATAATTCAGCATGCCAATAGATAATTGGAAATGCTTTTAATAATTATTACTGTCATCAGGTCCAATAATATACAGTCGACCCCCCCCCTATAAGATCATAGATACATTCCATTCTTTAGGAATCCGATTTCTTACGAGTCGTTCCAATCACAGCCCGACACGTGTAAAGTTTATGGACTACGGCTGATTGAAAGGTTTTCTTCCATAAAATTAATCGATTCTAGACTAATCCAACTCACCATTTCCAAAATACCTATAATTTTTTTGGAAATAATCCGTATAAACTACGCTATAAACAAAAAATTGTAGGATTACTTACCGAGTGTGCACCATTCGACATCCCCATTGCTAAAGCTTGTTTTCGTCGCGAAGCAGCACACCAAACCACGGCCGATTTCTGATAACTTATTTTTCTGCGAAAACTTCGTTGAACTTCGGAGACATCATTAATATAAATAATTTTAATCGCCGTTGAATAAGAAATGTTTCTTTCACAAGAAATGTATAAAATTACAGTACTGTATTAGACTTACGGTACCTAATTTACATACTGTACAGACGATAGTTAGCGTAAAAATCTCCGTAGCGTGGCGCCACGCTAGACGGCGGAAATTATATATTTAATTATAACAAAGTTACAATAAGTTAATATATAATTATATATACAGTACCTAATTTATATATAATTAATATATAATTATATGTACAGTACCTAATTTATATATAATACTGTACAGACGATAGTAATCTCTCCGTAGCGTGGCGCTACGGACGGCCGGAAAGTAGTTCGGCTGCCCGATGACGTTTTACATAATTATAGGAGTTTTTTACCGGTTTTTACGGATACCGTCGCAATTTTTTCGCAGTTTTATAGGAATCATAATTATAGGGGGTCTACTGTATATAAATAGTTTAATTTACAAAAGTTAAATTATAAATTTAAATCTGTTTAAAACTATATTGATATTCCAATCTGAGAAATATAAGTTTCCAAATCAGTAGTTCTCAATCTTTTTGAAGTCGGGGAACACTAAACTTTGACATTTTTTCCACAGAACACTTACAATACATCAGCTTTAAAACAGTGGTGGCAAACCTTTTTGAAATCAAGCCCACTTGGTCTAGTAGATGACAACATTGGCATTTGCTGATTACCTTCTCATACAAAAATTATTTTACATTGTATTGATTGTTCTTTTGTAACAATTTTTAATTGTATATTTGATTTTTTTCGAAGAACACTTGAAATGGCTTCACAGAGCACACTTGTTCTGCAGACCACGGATTGAGAACCATAGTTCTAAATGTTTAGCTTGAATAAAATTTAATTTAAAAAAGCAATTTAAACTAAAATTTAAATTGAATAAACATAAAAGAAAACTGGATTATTGAATTGTTAATATTACTAAAATAAAACTGCAATTAATAATGTTTTTCAAAATAAACATTTCTATGTAACAAACCATTTAAATAAAATTTGTGCCTCTTGCTAAGACATTTTCCATTTCTAGAGTGGGTATTTCTATATTTGCTCATCAAAACTTTCTTATAGTAGCTTTTTCATCTTATTTAATAGCATAATTAGATTTCATTGCAAATGATGAAGGTATTTTTGAATTTCCAATATTATCTAAGAATATTTTTCTTATTTTTAAAAGTTACTCAGAATATGTAATCAACTTTAAAAATGTTTACTCAATTTCCTAGAAATTTATTCATTTATTTAAATCAAAACATATCAAATCTTCATTAATAGGGATTACACTGTCATTGCAAGGGAATGCATTGCTTCAATCATCTTGAAGATCATGCAAAGTAAAAGATTATTTTTATGTTTGAACTAAATAAAAATAATATAACAAACAACATTTTAACTTTAGCAAAGGTTAATTCTTTATATTAACTTTATTAGCGAGAAAAGAATTTTATATAGTGTTGAACTATCTTGAAATAACTTTGCAACTTGATGGATAATTTATATTCTGTCACTCAAACATACAATGTCACACTTCTTCTGACCTCTTCCAACTCCTTACATTCACAATATAAATGAAAAATATAAAATCGACTTTGCATTTGTTACATGTGCAATTTTTAATCTTCAGAAAATCTATTATGACACAAAAATTATTTGATTTTGATTGCATGTAGAATCTTTTCATTTTAAATGGAATTTGGTAAAGGATAACTATTTCTAGGTGGGGAAACTCAACTCTGGTTATTTATACCAACTGTAAAATTTTGAATTCTTCTAAACACTTTAATATATCAACTAACTAGGAAATAAACATTTTTATCCAATACATTTGCATAACCAAATTTTCAGTTCTCTTCAGTCAGGTTAAATAAAATATACGATGTACCATAGCCAGCCGACATTGAACTGAATTTATACAACCAATTGTTAGAATCACATTTCTGTTTATCTGTAATTTTAAGTTCATCCAAAATATTTGAGTATTATATATAGGTTGTTCAGAAATGATTGGCACTACAAAGTTTTTCTTTACACTAACCATTTAATAGGACAAAGTGAGTGCATATTACATTAGAAGGTATTCTCCACCAATGTTTGTGCAATGTTGCTATCATTCTGGCAGATATCCAGCAACACCTTTGGACAGCTACTAAAGCTCAACGTTGGAGAACTCACCATGCACTGCTTCTTTCATTGCATTGAACAGAGCATAGTCACTCAGTATAAAATATGGTGGATACTACAGCATGGTATAAACCAGAGCTTGCATGATGGCAACAGTATGGCAACTGAAATGTGGCTGGTAGAAGTATCCCCATTTCCTGGGGCAGTGTTGCTGAATGTTGGAATTGCTATAGTACCAGTCATTGATGATGCTCTCACTGGAGGTATCCAAGCCAATATCAGCTCCTCCTGATCCCAGAATAGTTATCATTAGCTTCTTGGCTTGAGAGTACCCAGCATGCTTCCACTCCATGGACTGGGGTTTCTTTTCTGGCATCTCATGTCAGAACCATGACTCATTGCTTGTGACCAGATACTCAAGGAACTTCACTGATCTGTGCTGTACAGCAGCAGAAGTTATCATGTTTCCATACAATACTGCTTCTGCTGAATGGTGAGAAAATGGGGAATCCATTGTGTATAAATATTTTTTTGTTTTAAAGTCCTGATGGATGATGGTGTGCAGAGTTCCATGCAATAGACATGTTGCATCCTCCAGTTCATTAAATGTGATTCTCCTGTCCACCATTATCAAGTCAGACATGTGATGGATGTTGTCTGGTTTGCATGCACTTGCTGGCCACCTACTGCTTTTGCCTTTTCAGCACAGTTCTTTGCCACTTTTGAACTCCAATAGTAAAACATGGTTCTGCAATCTGGTACACTGTTCCCACACACTGCTGCTAGCCTTCTGTGGATGTCCAATGCAGTCATCCTTTCCTCTGCAGAAACCAGTCCATTGTTACCCATAATTATTTGCTTCTGTATTTTTATTTTACCTTGCCCACAAACTTGCTTGCATATCAACATGAATGACTAAGCACCTTTCTTCCTTTGCAGTGCAGCACCTTCATCTGTTAGCAACTAACACATCTGTAGTGCACACTCAAAATATATTTCAAACTGCTAGTTTTTTGGAATTATGGGAAGATTGTAATCGTTTTTGAACAACCCTAATATTATCATTATTAGTAATATTTGCTTTCTTTTTTGAAAAATTTCATAATATAAATTATCAAAAAGGGTTCTATCCTTAATTTATTTGCATCATGTTGCATGGCATAGTCTGGCACTGCTCCAGTCACATTTAGAGAAAAAAATTGCTTAAAATTTCTAATTAAATAAATTAATAATAAACTGCAATTTACAATAAATAAAGTTAAGAACTCAATCCAGTTGCATTTTTTTAATTTTTTTATTAGGTCAGTTCATAAAATAAATTAACGAAATAATTACTTGTTTATTGAAACCAAATTCAATACAATTTTAATAAAAAAGTAATTTTAGAATATTAATGCAATAAACATTTAATGCTTTAATTTCTAGAGCTATACATTCTGAATTATATAAAAATGTAATATAATATAATTTATGATATCTGGAAAATATGTGTTCTTAATAAAAATAAAATAAATTACAAAATTTTCATGTTTAAAGTTATTTTGATTTAATTAATTAAGAAGAATTTGATATTTATAATCTACTTTCATCTGTTAATGGTTTCATGATGGTATGAAAAAAGTTGGCATTTTGATTCAAAAAGTATAAGGTTATTAATAATTTCCCCAATATTTTGAAATTTTTATCATCTAAAGAATCGTGAGCAGGGGATATAATAGTTTGGAGATTTAATATATCTAGAAATATATACAGTTTAGCATACAGGTAAATCAAACAAAATCTGTAATTTAAGATAAAGTAATATATGTAGAAGTATATGGAAGTAGAAATAGAAAATGTACTATTAGACTACTGAAACAACATAGTTATTTTTTTAATAGATTTGCTCATCTGTTTAATAATCTAAGAATATTTTTCTTATTTTTAAAAGTTACTCAGAATANATTATTGACAGAATTTAAGAATCAGATGATAAAACTTTATTATTAAAATTAGTTGTGCTTTTAATGCTAATAATAATAAAAGAATTAGAAACATTCCTGATTTAGCAGAAGAAATGAATATTGTAAAAATGAGCTATTAATAAAATGTATTAGTTTTAAATAATTCTATTCTTGATTCAAAAAATAAAATAACTTCAATTTGATGTGTAAATAAAGAATATATTGACAATAGAGGTTTTTTTTTTGGTCAAACAGAAAGATATCCATCTTGATTTCTGATAAGTTTCTCTTGGTGTTTCATTAATAAGTTATATATATGATGTAGAAAATGTAGTTATATATATGCAACTTTGTGGAGTATATAATGCTTGCAATTTTGATTTGACAAGTATAACTGCTTTTTTTGGATGAATATGCTTGAATTAACTTAAAACAAACAAAAAATAAAAATACATATTTTCTTATACTTGCAAAGATAACTGGAACAGGAAGGTCAGAGTATAACAACTTTTTACAGTTTCAAACACTAAGACTGGAATAAAGTATGTCATATTAACCTTATAAATGAAATTGCAGTATAGTTTAATGCAGATAAAATACAAATGTTTTTGATCTCCTGTGTAGATCAAAAACGTTTGTATTTTATCTGCATTAAACCATACTGCAATTCCATTTAGAAAAAATGCAAACTGATGAACCTTTATAACTTTTTACAGTTTCAGCAAAATTTTGGTTTAATACAACTTACAAATGTTCTTGGCCATTTTATACTTGACACCTTCATGTAATTAGCCAAAAGAATGTTTTAAAAATTAGAAAAAAATACAAAGTTTAGAACAAAATAAATTTGAATATTTGCAATATGTTTCCCACATAATTCAAACAAATCACAGCACAACTATGCATTAAATAAATTAAAAATACATAGTAGGAGTAATGTTTACATAATGTCATACAAAGTTTTCCACATGCTGGTTGCAACTCTGTAGGTTGTAAATTATTATTATAAAGCAAAATTTTGCTGGGACTGTGAAAATGTCTAATTTCCAAGTATATTTGTTGAAATAAAAATTCATCATCTTCAATCAAAGAAGAAATGATAAAGAATACATGTTTATATTTTAGTATATATTCTCCTATAATTTATTAACAGATCAATATAATGTTTATATTTTATGAAATTTTACATTGTTAATAAGTTATGAAAGAAAAATTGAAAATAGGTGATATATTTACAAAAGGTAAGACAGATGGTGGTGATGTAATTATCAACATTTCAGTCTTTTCTGAAAACATATCTGCAACTTGATAGAACTAAATATATTTTATAACTAGGAGGGATAAACAGATTGTAAATTGAAGACAACTCCTAATTACCTTGTTATTAAATTTTGAATCCTGTTTTTAATTTCATTTTTTGCAATTTTGAATTTTTCTGAAATTCAATTCTGAAATACTCTGTTGCTATTATCAATTGTCTTAACAAATGAAATTATCTATATATATATAAAAATGAATGTATGAGTGTGTGTCTGTCTGTCCTTCATGCATTACCACACTGTTTATCCAATTGCCATGAAACTTTGGGAAGTTGTTCAATATACTCCTGCGAAGGTTTCTGGCATAGTACATTTATCCTATGATAGATGGCACACATATATATAAGCATTTCACTGTGTGTTCTATTGATTTCAAATTGTGAAGACCATTTCCCCCCTCCAAAAAATATCTCTATATATGCATTTGTGAACTGTTATTTACGATATTTGTAATAATTTTTCTTTAATCACTCTATTTCAACTTTTTTTTTTTTTGCTAATTATATATTCGCTCAAACTTTGTTAAAACCTTAACTATATCCCGAACAACAACCGAAGTTGTAGGAGGAAATTCGCCTATTTTACCGATCTAGGGATCCCCCTTTTCCAAATTTTAATATCAACTCAAAATAATTTAAAAAGACAAATTATAATAAAACGGTTTATTATCCAACTATCAGAAATTTCACAACATGCTAAGGAAGAGAGGAAGGAGCAATTAAATAATTAAAATTGTAAAGGATTAAAAAAATATATATATAAATAGGGAATATCGTACTTCTGACAATCGCTGCAA
>NW_019384478.1:277439-297086 GCF_000671375.1 Centruroides sculpturatus
AGGCGCGAGGCCCTTCGGACCGCGAGGCATAGGCGGTGGCCCACGTCGTCCATGCCTTACGCCGCCCTTGGTCATAGAAATGATGTAATTTGAATATAAATTATTTATAAATACGTATATCAAGTTTTTTATTACTACGTAAAATATATTTAAGAGTTTACGACCACTGTGCTGGGTGAGACGTTGTTGAAACAAAAAAAGTTATGCATTCCAGTGCAAATCAGCAAATTCGTAAAATTTTTGTTTATTTTGAACAATCCGGATAATCGAAAATCCGGATAATGGAGGTCCGGATAATAGAGGTTCTACTGTATATAAAAATGGGGAATATCACACTTCTGACAATTGCTGCAAGTATGTGGGCTAGATTTGAAGAATCCGTGCTTTTCACATAGACAATTGTATGTGGCCAGCTCACGCATCGGAAAACCTTCTGATTTATTCATGTATGCACCAGATGGAAAAACCAAAAATATTATGTATCCACAAGCACTCCAAAAAATAAATAGAATTGAAACAACACTTTGAAATGTTTTTCTGATGAAAATGAATAATAATAAGTTTCAATAAAAATGATAAAATGTAAATTGAATTTTATCATAACGAGTTTGCTTGAATTTCCTTTCTTTTGAGATTGCAGCAATGCGCGACGGGTAAGCTAGTTTAAAATAAAATATAAGTAAGATTTCTAAATGGGAATACAGTAGTTATCTTTTCTATTATGTATCAAATTTTTAAATATTCTGAATAATACATACTTCATTATTTTATTTTAGGTAAGACCAACAAGTGCAGCACCGCCACCACCGCCACCACAACAGCAAAAATATAGAGATAGAGAAAAAGATGGTAAAGAGGAATTTGAACAAAAACATAGAGAGATCATGAATCAAAGAGAACTGAGGCAATATGAACGAAAAAGAGAAGTAGAAATATCTAGAGAACAAACTCAACAAGAAGTAAGAGAAATTTTGAGAGAGAAAGATCCACATGATATTAGAGATAATCGTGAGCAAGAAAGATATCCACTTCCTCAAAAGAATCCTTTATCTCCATTATCTCCTACAAAACCATTAATTGAAAAAGGTGCAACTTGTTTATCAACAGTAATACATCCTTTAGTTTCAGAGGTATGATTTCATGAAATTAGTATAAAATATTTTAATGAATCTCTTAAAAAAATAATATTGTTGATGCTAATATAAGAACATTGAAAATGTAAATTTTGATTGCCATAATAATAAGTTCTATTAATATTAATATTTATTAGTTTCTATAAATACACCTTATTTTATTTCTGATTCAGACATCAAAAGATAATTTTAGGGCAAAAACAGACTTACTCAATTTTATGTTACTTTGTCATATTCCTGTAGTATGCAAATTATTATTACTATATTTATTATTTGAGAATTTACCAGTGGCGTGCCGTGACATTTGATGGTAGGGAAAGCCAACTTCCAGGGGCAATCAGTTAATTCTTTCTTTAAATGTATTTTTAATAGATTATTTATCTGATGTACTTAATAAACAAGTTTATAATTACCTCTGTTATTAAATCCAATATATTCCATATGCCCTCTAAGTGCCAGTTCTTGCTTTGATAAAAACATATATGTATTTATTTACATATATTATATCTATTAGCCGTAACTATCTCGTTATAATTTTCAATATTTATTTTATATTATTTACTAATGTTAAATTCTATTCCGCTTCATTGACAATAGAGGTTTTTTTTTTGGTCAAACAGAAAGATATCCATCTTGATTTCTGATAAGTTTCTCTTGGTGTTTCATTAATAAGTTATATATATGATGTAGAAAATGTAGTTATATATATGCAACTTTGTGGAGTATATAATGCTTGCAATTTTGATTTGACAAGTATAACTGCTTTTTTTGGATGAATATGCTTGAATTAACTTAAAACAAACAAAAAATAAAAATACATATTTTCTTATACTTGCAAAGATAACTGGAACAGGAAGGTCAGAGTATAACAACTTTTTACAGTTTCAAACACTAAGACTGGAATAAAGTATGTCAGATTAACCTTATAAATGAAATTGCAGTATAGTTTAATGCAGATAAAATACAAATGTTTTTGATCTCCTGTGTAGATCAAAAACGTTTGTATTTTATCTGCATTAAACCATACTGCAATTCCATTTAGAAAAAATGCAAACTGATGAACCTTTATAACTTTTTACAGTTTCAGCAAAATTTTGGTTTAATACAACTTACAAATGTTCTTGGCCATTTTATACTTGACACCTTCATGTAATTAGCCAAAAGAATGTTTTAAAAATTAGAAAAAAATACAAAGTTTAGAACAAAATAAATTTGAATATTTGCAATATGTTTCCCACATAATTCAAACAAATCACAGCACAACTATGCATTAAATAAATTAAAAATACATAGTAGGAGTAATGTTTACATAATGTCATACAAAGTTTTCCACATGCTGGTTGCAACTCTGTAGGTTGTAAATTATTATTATAAAGCAAAATTTTGCTGGGACTGTGAAAATGTCTAATTTCCAAGTATATTTGTTGAAATAAAAATTCATCATCTTCAATCAAAGAAGAAATGATAAAGAATACATGTTTATATTTTAGTATATATTCTCCTATAATTTATTAACAGATCAATATAATGTTTATATTTTATGAAATTTTACATTGTAAATAAGTTATGAAAGAAAAATTGAAAATAGGTGATATATTTACAAAAGGTAAGACAGATGGTGGTGATGTAATTATCAACATTTCAGTCTTTTCTGAAAACATATCTGCAACTTGATAGAACTAAATATATTTTATAACTAGGAGGGATAAACAGATTGTAAATTGAAGACAACTCCTAATTACCTTGTTATTAAATTTTGAATCCTGTTTTTAATTTCATTTTTTGCAATTTTGAATTTTTCTGAAATTCAATTCTGAAATACTCTGTTGCTATTATCAATTGTCTTAACAAATGAAATTATCTATATATATATAAAAATGAATGTATGAGTGTGTGTCTGTCTGTCCTTCATGCATTACCACACTGTTTATCCAATTGCCATGAAACTTTGGGAAGTTGTTCAATATACTCCTGCGAAGGTTTCTGGCATAGTACATTTATCCTATGATAGATGGCACACATATATATAAGCATTTCACTGTGTGTTCTATTGATTTCAAATTGTGAAGACCATTTCCCCCCTCCAAAAAATATCTCTATATATGCATTTGTGAACTGTTATTTACGATATTTGTAATAATTTTTCTTTAATCACTCTATTTCAACTTTTTTTTTTTTTGCTAATTATATATTCGCTCAAACTTTGTTAAAACCTTAACTATATCCCGAACAACAACCGAAGTTGTAGGAGGAAATTCGCCTATTTTACCGATCTAGGGATCCCCCTTTTCCAAATTTTAATATCAACTCAAAATAATTTAAAAAGACAAATTATAATAAAACGGTTTATTATCCAACTATCAGAAATTTCACAACATGCTAAGGAAGAGAGGAAGGAGCAATTAAATAATTAAAATTATANTAGTGTAGAAATTTGTAATAAGATACATAATGCGGTTATAATAAAATATTGTGCGATTATTTTCATATAATTAAAATTAATGTGTATTTATTTTTTAGAAACTACAAGGGAAGCGGCGCATCCACTGCTTCTAATGACGGCACGCCACTGGAATTTACATAAATTTTTTTATTTCATATAACAAAACAGTTTCTTTTAAAGATTCTTTTTATAGTTGCTTGTATAAATTTTACATAATAATTTGGATTCTCCATCTTATAAACTAAAAATTATATCTATTTTCCAAACACATTTAGGAATATTTTTCCAGAATTATAGAATAGATTCTTGATAAGCCAAAGCCAACTTCCTTAACTTGAAATTCTCACTAACCCAGATTTTATTTTTGTCCTGACTCAACTTCTGTAGATTCAATGATGTGTTTCTGTAATTTGTAGTTTTGAGATGGCATTTTGCTAACTCAATTTTTAAGACTGACTTTATTTCATGTCTAATTTTGTGTGCTTTGTGTTTTAAGGAGATGGATGACAATATCACAAAGTTGAAGATCAGCTGTAGACTTGTGCCTCTGATTGCAGGGCATAAAATTCAGAGTCGGTTTTAATATTTTGCATCTGAAGTAATATTCTTTTTTTTAAACAGAAACTGATCAATCAAATTTTAATGCTTTAAAATTGTTGTTATAAAAAGTCTTAAATTTTAACACTAAAAATGTAAGAAAAGTGTTACAATTTTAACACTGTAAAAATGTAAGAAACAAATGTATGATTTGACAACTTATATTGTTATTGGCCAAAGTTATGAGTTTGTCTACATATGTTCTATTATTTGGAACTAACATTCACACTACATAAATTTTGCTGTGAAGTTTGAGTTTCATTTTGAAAGTTTGAGTCACTCAATGCATTAATTATTTTTCTGAAGTGGATAGAAATGGTGAACAAGAGAAAACTAAAGATTCTGTTGTTAGCAGAAAAGGTATCCTGTCTTTTATAATCTAAATTCAGCAATTTAGATTATAAAAAAAATACTAAGTAATAATTACTTAATCAAGTTTCTTTGTCATTAAACAATTTAATAAAATTGCTGATGGGGAGTGGTCCTTCTGGCCTCTAATCATCTGCTTCTGCTTCTGTTTCCATCATAAAAGTAGATAGAAAATATGTCTGATTGGTGGTGGTTATAAAAATACATATTTTATGGTAATGGTTTTTTTACATTTTCCTTTTTTTTTTTTTTTTTACCAGTTATCAGATAAGTAGCACACAGAGAGATTAGATACAGTTCAGTTCGGTTTTTTATTTGTAACATACCATAGGTACATAGCCAGTGCCGTAAAACATAACCATTCACATACATACATAAAAAAAAGAGCAGTATAAATGGGTTACAGTGATGGTAATACAAAATATAATAAAAATAAGTACAGAGACAACATTAATCAAACAAAAGAAGGCAAGCGACAGCACATATATACGAACATTGCAAACCCGTACAGTCAGTAGGATAAATGAAACAGTGGGTGTGCAAGCCCTGTGCAGCAGGATGCAGAGAGAAAAATGCATGTACAAAGGCAAACAGGGATAAGGCTCCACAGTTGAGAGAGAGGGTGTCAGTGTACAATAGCAATGACAGATCGTTGAGGAAAAGCTGGAACAGTAGTTCTTTTAAAATACATAGAAACCAGTTGCATGAGGGCAGCGTATGTATCCTTATGTTTGAGAAAACAGTTGAGGCTTTGAGGAGGCCAGCTGTAATCATGGGCCTCAGTGAGAATCCTAAGATGTAGACGTTCAAAGTCCAACATGGGACAGTGAAGGATGTAGTGTTCACTACTGTTGGAAGTACCGCAGACGTTGCACTCAGGCCTGTTGGTGTTCTTAAACCTATCAAGGTAGGCAAAGAACCTACCATGGTTGGTGAACATTTGTGTAGTACTGTGGCAAGGAGTATACCACTTGCAGGTGAGAAAGTCTTTGATGTTGGGTATGAAATCATGAGTGATAGTTTTGTTGTTCCACTCGCCCTGCCAAGAGGTGACTAAGTCCCGCCACAGGATGCTCTTGATAGTTTTAAGATTAATTTTGTTGTAGGCAATAAGTAGGTGCTGGTTTGATGAGGCTTTTTTAGTATGGGCATTCGCCTTTTCATTGCCTTGTGGTGTGCTCTAGTCCAATTGAGATAGAAGTTGCAGGAAGAATTGTTAATAGATTCCTGGATATTGTTTGCTATGGGATGAAAGTTCTGAGATTGAAGTAAAGCCAGAGCAGAGGTGCTGTCCGTGGTAATGGTGATGTTTTTATTACGATGATACTGATCAGCCCAAGAAGCAGCCATGCTGATAGTGAAGAGCTCAGCCTGGAACACTGTACAATTCTCACCAAGCTGAAACTGTCCGATTAGATACAGTCGATCCCCCCTATAACACTGTTGATTATTCTGTTTTATATGAATTCCTTGTTGTATGAGTCACTTAGATTTTACAAATATGTGTGCCGGGCTGAGAATGGCTCACGTATTTGTAAAATCTAAGTGACTCGTACAACAAGGAATTCATATAAAACGGAAAAATCAACAGTGTTGTAGGCGGGTCGACTGTATTTATTTTCTAAATTATTCGTGCTAGTGTTTATTGTAATTACATATTTTGAAACCATCATTTCTGTATTCTTCATAATTTTACTGATTAATATCATAAACCTGTATAAATAAATTATGCAAAATAGGCATGTTTTTTATGTTAAAAATCTCAATTTTGTGTCCATTAGCAAGCACTAGATGCAGCATATAAATTTGACAAGTTTAGTTGAATGATATTCAAGGTTCAGTTTTTGGAAAGTTGTCCAAGAATTGTCCTATAATCAAAGATAAACACAATATAATCTGATACTTCTAAGATATATTTTGTTTGAACATTATCTGTATACAAACACTATTTTTTGCATTATGCTGAGATATTTCTGTAATTATATTTTAATAAATTAATTAAAATGTAATTGCATCTTTGTAAAAATCTCTCAGCATAATGTTAAGAATGATTTTGTATATGAACAATGCTCAGACAAAATATATTTTAGGACTATCTTAGCACTATCAGGAATTGATCACATGCTATCAACAAATTTCTTTCAGTATTAATCTTAATTTTACAATAAGCATTGTAATCACCTAAAGTTATATAGCCTACATAAAATTCACAAATCATTGCTCTTATGCTGTCAACAAATTAATTAAATGCACCTTTTCTTATGTTAGTGATATAACGAATATTCGGTTACTATTCAGTATTCGGCCTATTTTTCGCTATTTGGCAGAATACCGAATATTTAATCACTATTCAGCCGAATACCGAATACCTAAAAACAGGAGTAAGAAATAACAAAAACACAATAAATTAATCATTTTGGTATTTAGATTTAATGTTATGGGGGTTGTTTAGTGTTGTTTGTTTATATTTATTTATAACTTATAACATGCACAAAATAAAAAAGAAAATAATATTAGTCACATGTATTCACAATTTATAATTACAAAGATCAGCACACGTACACACCTATTTGTTCGAGAATCGTCGCACATCTGAGGGTCTGACCCTGCCTATTCTTTTTAAGCGCTCGTCTTTGCTCTTTCCTGTTTCTTTCCTCTGTCGCTCTAGTTCACGTATGCCTATGCATATATCATAATACACACTCACGATACTTTCGATTCATCACTTTTCTGTCGTAGTTTTTCCATTTTATAATTACATGACTCATAGCCTGGTGATAACGGAGAAAAGAGACAGATAGAATGTCGGTATATGTCACAGTTATGATTTCACAGATTCGAGACAGCTTGGTAGCCTGAACGGTCCCAGGCTTTCGTCCATGCACGTTAAGTGACTTTCATTACAAGCATTTAGCTTTCCGAAGTCTATGACAATTGTTTGGCATTGACGGCCACAAATTTCGCGCCAATAAGCTGCTTCGACTTGTTCAATTATGTTATCAACTCAATTTCGTATTTATTTTCACATTTTCACTTTGCGGTCCTTCTCTGTTCTTTTTCCGTTATTTACACGTGTAGGTCATTTCATTGTTATTCACATTTGATATCATCATTTATCGCATACTGCCATGACGCTCGTGTCTGTCCGCTACAACTGTCAAGAATTAACGCGATTGGCGAAGCGTAGTGATAGCGGACCAATAGAGAGCAGGGTCCTGCCATAATGAGGTTTGCGCGCCAATTTTCGTACGTGCGTTAATGAAGTCAAATAGTTTGCCCGAATATTCGGCTATTCGGTCACACTCCTGGCTGAATATGCTATTCGTTGCAGCACTACTAAATACTGGATATTTGTCTCAATTTTTGTAAGGAACAAACAAGTAAGTTCATCAAGCCGAATATTCGGCTATTCGGCCACGCTCCTGGCCAAGTATTCGGCCTGAGCCCGAATATACTATTCGTTGCAACACTAGCATTTATACATATACAAGGTGGTCCATTTTAATCAGTCAGTTGAATAATTTGAAAATATGCAAATTACAACAAACTTTGACAAATATAGACTTTGACAAATATAGACTTTATGGGCCCACGAGATTATGCTATAATTGGTGAAAACTGAGTAAATTTCATTTTAATAAATGGTAACCCAATTTTTTAAATGCATATTATGATTCTGCATAAACAATTACTTTTTGTTAGAATTTTTTTTTACTCTGAAAGATACACTTTTTAGAAGTTGATCTTTTGAAGTTTATATTGCCATCACTGCACATGCACACATCTATGGATATCTGTGGCATTCACTGAAAAAAAGATAAAGAAAAATACTTGTAAAAAAAATTATTAGGAAACTATTATTATTTAGTGGAATCAAGATAGTGTTCTCTCACAAGCTTGATGGGTTTAATACACTGGCATGAACTTTTGTATCAGTTCATTATTTGAAGGGGAAAAAAGAATGATTCCATCAAACAATAGTTTCCTAATTAATTTTTTTTAGCATTTTTGTCTCTTTTTCATTGAACTTGACAGTTATCCACAGATGTGTGCATGCAGATTATGGTGGATACATAAAACTTAAAATGTTTGTAACTTGTAATAAGTGCATCTTTCAGAAAAGATGTTTCAGATAAAAGTTTTATTTTTATGTAGAATCATAATATGCAATAAAAACTGGGATCTCCCATATATGGAAATGAAGTTTACTCAGTTTTCAACAATTGTAGTGTAATCTTATGGGCTTCTTAAAATCTAACAGTTAAAAAAAATTTTTCCTAACTCAAAAATATATGCAAAAAAAACTTAAATCTCAATGGATTAAAAATGACTACCTTGTACATCTGTAATTTTTATGGAAAGGTGTAAATTTTGAATTCATACACTTTACATTATTGCATTTGTAGTTTGTGAATTAAAAAACAAAAGTAGACTTTCTAATAAATTCTTATTGGGCTCTTTTAAAAGCAATTACAACCACTTCATATTTATGTAATTTAGTTCCTAGCAGTGAATTCACAATAGTGAAAGAAGTATCTTGTTGTTTCATAATTTATGTAATGTTTTTCTAAAAATGTTATTTTAATTCATATTTAGATTTTGATACTTATGAAATTCTGTTACAATATATTAGTGATGCCACGAATAGTGATTTTGCCGAATACCGAACATTCGGCTACGCTCTTG
The DNA here is from genome assembly GCF_000671375.1 of Centruroides sculpturatus. Classification (NCBI taxonomy): domain Eukaryota; kingdom Metazoa; phylum Arthropoda; class Arachnida; order Scorpiones; family Buthidae; genus Centruroides; species Centruroides sculpturatus. The sequence continues at coordinate 286,668 of NW_019384478.1, forward strand.
GCCGAAGCGCCGAATATTCGGCGGNGGTTCAGCGGTTTGCTCTGGGCGATGATGAATCAGTGACTAAGTCAGTCAGGACAAGTAATTTTATATATTTAGATATAGGATTAGTTTTACATGAATTCTTTATAATTTATCATGCTCGTAGTTATTTAACAGATAAATAAATGCCGTTTATTTTTGGAGATTTGAGAAGCTGGTTTAGTAAATATTAGGTAGGTATTTACTTACTCTTTACTAAATCAGGCAAGTAGGTAGGTACTGTTGTAGCAACCAAGTCTTTAGATTAGTAAGAGACCACAAATGAAAATTGATAAACCATTCATTGCCAGAATAGGTAAAAAGTGAAAATTGCTATATCCATTTGTGGCTAACCGTCTACCGTCTAAGCATTAATTAAAATATACGTAGATTACCTAGGAGATAAATTTGTAATCCGATTCTCTATCGTAATTTTAGTAAATGGAAGACTACCAAACTTAGGATTACTACATTGGCTGCCTGACAAGATTCACTTGTATCAGGTAGCCATTGATAACTCGTTAAGAAAAGTAAAGATTATTTATTATAAATGTCATTGATGTGTCAGTTGTCAAACAACAATTTTAAGCTTCCCGACACGAATGCAAAATTCGTTGTGGGAAGCTTAAAATAAATAAAAAATATAGCCAAAATCGGAGCACTAGTGAGAACAAGTGGCTTTAGAAAATTAAGGTATGCACCACATGTTTGCTTAATTGAATATCGTAATTTTCTAGGCATATATACAACCGATAACTACAAAAAAACCTTACATTATATTTATTCATATCTTTAGAGCAGTCTTCAAAAGTATTGTCCATAATTTCATAAACAAGCAAATTTCGGCTAAATATCTTGGCAAAATACAGTTATTTGAATAGCGTGAACAATCAATCCCTCTTTTTAACGTTCCTACTTTACTCGTAAACGTGGTTAGTGCTTTCCATGAGTGGCAATCGCATAGTATTTCCACATTTTAAAATATATAAAGTAAACATAATTTTATTTTTAAAATGTATTGTTAATGCCAAAAGGCCGTGATAGCTTCTTCCTAAGTAACAAAAATAACAGAAGAAATACTAAAAACAAATTACAATGTAAACAGAAATGTATCGGTTATACAATACATTCTTATAAATGGCTTTAAATTTATTTTAAATCTTGATATAAATAGTTTCTTGATGAACAAAAGTAGCAATTCTATAGAAGAAACGAGAAAAGTTTATTCTGTATTGTGGCTTACTAAGTTTAAACTATGAAAGCTTTCAAAGAGCGTTTTTATGAATTTAAATTTATTGTTAATTTTTTTTAAGTTATACAGAACATCTACTTTTCCACTGGTTCATTTGTTATTCATCATTGAAAATCCATGGTCAACAATCTTGAATGAATCTAATACATTCAAAATATATGATTTTATACATCAGATATCTTGAAATAAAAATAAACAAACTATCTATCAGTATATATAGGCCAACATATTTTCACTTTGGCTCTTTCCGCTCTGTGTGCATTAAAAGCCCATTTTCTATATTTATTGTGGACTCTGCCAGGCCAACAATGAGAGCTACCGGTAGTGAAGAACGGGGTCCGACATATCCAGGACAGGACACTCATAAAAAAATTACTTCAAATAGTTTGTCCAATTCTGCTATTTCCACCAAATCATCAAAAATATGATAGCTTGATGGCAGTGTTATCTATTTTCAATTTTGCCTCATAGATTCCTCATTAAAATCAAATGTTTCCTTAATTTAGTCTACAGATATTTTTAAATAAAATTTTAGATTAGTTTTTTCAATTTTTAGCTTCTCACAATCATTTATTTGTTTCATCTTTTTTGTCATGTTTGAACACTTTTCACACTCAGCTCGATAACTGCTTTGTTTTAATGTTTCTATTGATTTTTCAAACAGAATTTAATTGGAAAGTAAGGGTAACTGTACCACATTCTGCCTATCCTAAATATAGCGCTCTCCCGAGGACAATGCGATGAACAAGAAATCAAACAGCCGAAAAAATACCGAGTAGAAGTTTGCATGTTATCGGGCCCGCTTGGAACTATCACCATCCTCAATTTCTGAAATGGAAAACGTGGGCTCAGCCGGCCAGGCCTTTGCATAATTTGGTGAGTGAACAGGTGCTTATTCCATTTTCTAGTGTTCGGTCCACTTGCATTCTCGTGTACGTCGTAGCAGAAAAATAAGTATTACTAAGTCGAATGTTATTCGTCGGAATGCTCTTGAGAGAGAATGTAAATAAATATGGAATTTTCTTGCATTATAATGGCCATTTGTTTCTTTGTATGCTCGTGTTTATCCGGAGGATAAGAAGACAAAATAATTAAGGGATATAGTTGAGGTAGACGAACTTTTTATATTGGAAAAACCTTGAGTTGAATTCAAGTCGATGCTAACTGGCCTTCTTTACTTAGTAAGTGGTACACCTTGACCACGTTTTTCGGACATGCGGAAGTTGTCTGTCAATTGAATGTTCTTACAGGTTTATTTCTGTGTATTAGCGGTATCCGGTTTTTAGAAAGAAAATTTTGGAATTTTATATTGTTTATAGCCATGTCTCTTAACTAATAGTCTAATTTCTGTTGTACCATATCGTAAAAGACAAGTTAAAATGAAACGAAAATAAGAGTTGATCTTCCAGTTGGACCGGCTCAACTTCCCTATTTTCCTGTCCCGTGTCTGCCGATCTGATTGTCTCCAAAAATAGTCGTTTTATTATGAGTTTCTTGAATCGTGTAATTTGTCTCAATATAAAAACTCGAAGGATGTCAGTGGCACTTACTTAGATGATCGTGTGCATTGGGTGCGGGAGTTGTACGGTAACATTCCTGTGCGTTAATACGTCATCTCCGTCACCCACATGTAGTTGTTTGTGAATATTAATCATTTAAAACTTGTAGTTTATATTTGCGAAAATTATTTATTTTTTTTCTTAAAAGTTTAAAGAAATGATTTAATATTCAAATAATTATTTTTAATTATTCTCGATGNAAAAAATATCACTGTATCACTTTATATGAAAACTGTTCGCCTAGATCTGACGGCAGACCTTTACAAGTGGTGGTCAGCAAACGCAAAACAGTATCCAAGCCTGACAGAATTCGCTAAGATTTATCTATTGTCTCCCGGCAGTAGTGTATATAGTGAGAGGCTATTTTCAGAAGCAGGTATAGTTTATGAGGAAAAGCGCAATCGTTTGCTATCAACAAATGCTGAAAAAATTGTTTTCATTCATTACAACTTATCACTGATAGATTTTAAGTATTAAATGTAATAATTTATGATTAAAATAAATACATTTTTTAGTAATATGTGCGTTTTTTTTTCATGATTTGGTATTCGGTATTCGGCCGAATGTTGCATACTATTCGGCCAAATACCGAATATTAAAAAAAGTAGCCGAAAAGGCCGAATACCGAATAGTAGCCGAATATTCGTGGCATCTCTACAATATATTTCTTATTGTTTGTTACTAATTATATATTTAACTATTAGATACAAAGCTTTTTGTTAACTTTAGCTATTTATATTTAATAGCTCCAGCGAAAACATAAAAATAATTTAAAACCTGATATCAATTCAAGACTGGATGCTATTGAAGAACTCCACACGGCATTTGATCTTGCAGAAAGATCTTGTCCTGGTATTAGTGATATCTTTGTAAAAGAAATTTTACATCGTTTACTTCCCGGATTGAGTACCCATCGATTGCAAGATGCAGTAGATAGACTTACCAGGTAATTCTTTTGTATTAGAATTTTACATTAGGGAATTTATATTACTATTAGAAAAATATGCATAAAAATTACAATTGAATTTTATTTCATTTATTTGTTTACAGAGATGGATCATAGAAATGGAAAATTGGAAAACAGACATTTGAAAGAGATTCAATGTGCCTGAAGCTATGGCATACATCCCCTCCTTTACATACCTCACATTCCATCATTGACATCTAATAGAGGTGTTGTCAATAGCTCTGGAGCATACACAGGCTGTCACAGTTTAGATGACAATTTTGTAACCTAAATATATAATTAAAGAACTTTCAGCAAAAAAGGTTGTGGCCTATACAGTATATTTATGTTAAAATTTCTAGTGTAATGTAGCACAATATAGATTCCAGTTTCTGTGGATGAAATTATGCATGTCGTTACGATGTTTCTCTGTAATTCTATTTCCATTGTTCCATTTGTTTAATTCATAAAGCAAATATTATTTCATTGCATTCCAAATACAATAATTGTATTGTATAAAAACTTTACATAATCTTTAGAAGTACAAGTTAAAACAAGATATATTGTTTTTATTCAGGAAAAAAGAACAGATTGTTTAGAATTGAGAGAATGGCCTAATTAATTCTTTACTTTTAATAATGCATTTTGTGACTGTTTAGCCACCATACAAAGAAAGGACCAAAATAACATATCATGGAGGACAGTAATTCAAATGAATGACAAGGGGAACAACATTCAATGACAAATCATTAAGCCAAAATTATTTGGAAAGACAGGTGCAATTAGAATGTTTGTTGGAAATTGCAACTGCAGGGACATTGATGTATTTCTCTGTCGCCATATATGGAAAGCTTAAAGCCATTGTGTATTGCCGAAGACATTCTTCAGACGAGAAGATTTGATTAAAAAAATATATATTTGTGTGTACAAATAAGTTTTATTAGTTTTATAGAAAAATTGAAACAAAATCTATATGAAGAAAAGACACCAATATCTTCATTATAAGAATTTATATATGTATATGTTGGACATTAAGAACATACTATTTTTTGTTTAATATCATTGTATTTTCAAATTGTTTATCACCAAAAATTTCATTATCTTTGACAGTATCTCTCTGTGCTTATTCATATAATTATGTCAAGTGTAAATTTTAAAAAATCATTTAAGTAGTATTCAACAAATTGAAGAGCTGTTGATATTGAAGCTTGGTGATTCCATTAAGTGAAGGATAACACTATTTCCAAGCTGAAAGTGATGTAAAACTATCATTTTATCTAAAACTAATTTAAACTAAATCATTTTAAACATACTTAATGTAAAATTTAATCGAATAATAATAAAATCTTTAAAATTTTGACTTCAAAAAAGAATGAAAGTACAAACTAAACCAAAGAAAACAGGTTTATTGAAATAATTTGGCCCATTTCAGTTTTCTTTATTATTATTATTATTTATTCTGTGAAGAAAGTGATAGTTTTACTTCAGTTTAAAAAACTTATGATTTTCTGGAATATAAAATATTCTTTTATTAGTCTTGGTCTATTTTTCCTGGGATATAAGGGCAATCAAGGACTGTTTAGTTCACTTTGTCTTATAGAACTGTAAATAATATAAAATTAAATATGTTGATCTTAATTGTTTATATATTTTTAGTGAATTACTGAAACATTACTCATGCATTATAAAAATAAACAGAATTTTTAATATTTAAACAATTTTTGAATAGGATGTCACGATGAAAGATACATCAAAATTAATCCTAAAACATAACAATTACAAATGTGTTCGTGTAAAATGGAAAACAAAATTAAATTACAAATAATTGCATTTATGTGCACGTGTGTGTGTCCTTTTATAATAAAATCTTAACTGTACTAGGATCAATAACAGGTAGGCTGCATACATGCTTGATGGATTTCTATGTAACAGACACTTTACACAGCAATATACAAATATCTTTTTTCAAAAATGACATAATGTGAATTCAGACAACTCTATAAAACTAACGTCCAAATATAGATATATGATAGATATATTTATTTATTATTATTATTTTTTTAATATTAAAAATAGCGAGATTTAAAATAATAAAAAATTTCAAGTAAATGTCCGATGCTTTATGTATTTAAAATCAAGCACAATCTTTTATCAAAAACTGATAAGTTATAAGAGAGGATCATTATTGAGTCAAATGGAATATTTAAATCTAATAATTAACAAGTTAATTCTACTATAATAAATGTTTCTCATTCTACTGATTCTCATGGTTTCTTCTATTGATATATTCATTTCAAAATCTCTAATTTTGAATTTCTAATATTTCCCTTATCAAAAAGGAATTGTCAAAGTACAAAAACTGATATATTTAGTATATTTTAAAAAAAATTAGTTCTGTGAGAAAAATGCATCATTTCATGTAATTAATTAGCATTGATCTTTTTTCCTATGTTTTATATTAAAAAGTAACAATTTCTTTTATAATCAGTAGCAATGGGGTGAAAAACTTTTCTTTAATGAAAAATCTTTTCATTAAAGAAAAATTATTTTAGGTAACACCATTAGCAAAACACTTCTAAGACAGTTTATTCACCAATTACTATTTTAAAAAGAAAGTTATAACTGTCATTCTTTTTACTACTTTAAAATAGNAAAAAAAAAATGCGAAACACGATCAATACAAGTCTAACAAATCGAAATATATCGAACTAGAAAAGTTAACAAAACCTTGTGTAAAGAAAATTGTTTCTTGCCAGTGTTGTAAACAATAATAAAAGGAATCACAACAACGTCTTGAGACTTTCCAAGCATAAAAAAAAATGTTATTTTCGCACGTCATGGTATGCAATACTTTTTTAAACTTTTCTCGCCCTGTAAACACTAAGAGGGCCTCTTTCAGCATTGTGGCCAGGCCCAGATTGGGGCGGCCTGGTGGTGAGGGGCGGGGCCCGACATATCCGGACCATTCCCCGTGAAAAATTCCTAAGAATTTTCCACGGAATCCGGACGGGTCGAAAAATTCTTAGGAATTTTTCGACCCGTCCGGATTCCGTGGAAAATTCTTAGGAATTTTTCGACCCGTCCGGATTCGATCCCGGATCCCTCAGAGCGGTAGGCTGCCACCTTCACCGCTCGGGCATACGGCCGGCAAGTATGCAGTACCATAAATAAAGGAAAACAGAAATANTCTAATATTTCCCTTATCAAAAAGGAATTGTCAAAGTACAAAAACTGATATATTTAGTATATTTAAAAAAAAATTAGTTCTGTGAGAAAAATGCATCATTTCATGTAATTAATTAGCATTGATCTTTTTTCCTATGTTTTATATTAAAAAGTAACAATTTCTTTTATAATCAGTAGCAATGGGGTGAAAAACTTTTCTTTAATGAAAAATCTTTTCATTAAAGAAAAATTATTTTAGGTAACACCATTAGCAAAACACTTCTAAGACAGTTTATTCACCAATTACTATTTTAAAAAGAAAGTTATAACTGTCATTCTTTTTACTACTTTAAAATAGATCTATCACCTTTTCAAAGTTGACAAATTTCAGGTCAAGTTAACCTATATTAATTCATCTCAGATACTGTACTATGTACCAGTACATCTTAAAAATGTATGTGTGATATGGTCATACATTTATGATTTTTAATCTATCTCTGTATGAATTTGGCTTACATTGTGAGGTATTTGAAGTTTTAAAAATTGATTTTTCAAATATTATCATTCTAACATTCCAGTTTGGAATTCTGTTTCGTGAGAAAGCCTGAGGAAGGCCTTGGTGAAAGCNCCGTCCGGATTCGATCCCGGATCCCTCAGAGCGGTAGGCTGCCACCTTCACCGCTCGGGCATACGGCCGGCAAGTATGCAGTACCATAAATAAAGGAAAACAGAAATAAACCATTTATCTAATCATCAAGACAAACCATACAAATGTATCTTGTGAGATGTTCTTTGCTGGCTGCATCACACATCCAGTGAATCCACTCGAAAAACATGTAGAATTAAAGTTAGTCATCATCATTCTGGTTGGTGGAATATTTCGCTGCGCAAAGCGTGCACTCGACGTCCATCTTGTCAAACGGAAACAGAATAGGGTTCTCACTGAGGTTAATCACGTGGAATTCTGTGTCGGAAGAATCAGTAATGGAAGATGACTGCCTCGCGTTGTGTACCTATCTCCTTTTCTGTTTCAGCCTCGGATTTGTCGTTTTCTTTTGTTCTGCAGCCGTTCGGGAAGGCCTTAATGGTTTAGGCCAGGCTTGGCCAACATACGGCCCGCGATTAATCTTTCAATATTAGCTACTCAAGTCAGAATAGATCGGTGAAAAATTCTAACGCCTAATAAAAAAAAAGGTCAACAACTCGCTGTCCGGTTAGAGTTAACCCTCCACCATTACAAATCTCTTAAGTACAGCATAGAACGTTGATAAAGCATGATAATGTAAAAAATGTATGTGTAATCTCTATGTACAATTTAGTCTCTACGGGGTGACACCACAATGAGATCTCGCACCACCTCAAAATCTTCCTAGGGCAGCTTCTGGTTCGGACCGTGAAAAAGTTCTCTTTCCAATTCGGCCCGAGGGCAAAAACTGTTGGCCACCCTGGTTTAGGCTGAGCCTGCACCACAATAGTACATTCGCAAGTTCGCCCATACGCGATATTAGAGAATGCATAACGAGTAGAATTCGGAACGACTGTCACGTTTTCTTTGATGCTCAATATTGTCTATTTAGTTGTGAATACTGTATGTTATTGTAATACATCATCGGATGCTGCGTTTTATCCTCTTCCACATCATACTATCAGCTTAGGATCGACGATATGATGAAATGTGTTTTTGCTGTTTGATTACGATGCGATTTTACAAAATGTATCGTCACTATCTTTGTTGTTGTTACGACACCGACGGTACCCATCACAACCGAACGTATAATCCTTGTCCTACCTCTCCCCGACTGGAGTTTGCACTTTATGCTAATGGTTTGGCCTGAACGGCTCTAGACGATATTAGGTACCGGGTACATGGGCGAAATATGGTAGTTACCCTATATACAGTATAATTCAGTTTTCGTGGTATTTCTCCCCTCTCTCAAATACAAAATCAGTTTTGAAAACAGTAAACAATTTACTGTATATTAAAAAGAAAATAAGGTTTTGGCCATTTTTGTAACAATATCTTTAGACTTATTTTTTTCTTTGGCTTTTCACTCTTTTCATTTTGTAGGCAGCCTTTTTTTACATGTTCACTATCAGTTCACTCTGGCTCATAATAGAGATGAGGGTGGTAAGAGACGAGTCCCATCATGAAAATATACCAAACCAAAATTTCATTACACCAATGTGCTAAATACAATTTTGCTTTCAGATTTAACAAACTCCAAATCCATATCAATCAATTACATTCTTCAATTGTGAAATTATTTCTAATTACCATTCTTAATGAAAAAGTTAAATTTTTTCAATTCAGTACAAGTAAATTGAAAAACATTGAATAAATTTAACTATCTCCATATCCATCATGAGGTTAGAAGGAATAAACTAAAATTTATGGTTACAAAATATGAGAATATGTAAATGAGAGATTTCAAATACTTAGTTGAGAATGAGATTTGTATGTACTTTTGCACCAACTTGTAAGTCCTATAAGTGATTGCAAAAAACATTATGGGGCTGACAAATCTAAAAATTAGTCATTTCAAAATTCTCTTTGAAGTTTTAATTACAAAATATTTTAAAATTTGAAGTAAGTTTATTTTAGTCAATTTTAATTTCAGAGAAAATTTAATAGATTATACTGACTACATCATAATTATATTTAAAAAATAATANATCATTTTTCCCCATACGATTACATGTAAAACCAAATAATTCGTTCCAACACGAAAAACACACTCAAATTAAAGCTAACTAAGTAGTAGTCTACATTAAAAAAAATAACTAGTAAGGAAAACACTGAAAAATGCATTTTGTAGTTGTAAATGTATAAATAACCATAATAGAATAATAATTGATTTAAAAAAATTAGTTTTATTTGCACTTTGAGGATCTACCTTTGAGGATAGAAGATGGTGGAGGTGTAAACTGGTGGGGGAGAAGGGAAATGATACTAAAACTTATGATACTAAACTTAATATATATATGTTACTGTGAAAGACCGAAATTAGAGAATGTCGATATTCTCCGGTGAATGTCGACACATACAAAATACGTCGGTGAAAGACCGAATATTTTGTTATATTATTATACATTCGAACAATCGCCGGTGTATGTCGACAAGCACAGATAAGCTTTGGTGGAGGTCGAAACGACACCTGAGAAGCCGATGTCGACGGAGAGGCGATATCGCCAAATTCTTCGCCGTTTCCTTCTGCTCAAATTGGTGATACCGTACGAATACAAGTCCCTGATGTTGACCGTGGCCGTACAGATGCCCGAAATGTGTTGGCAGTTGTTGGTAGAATAGAAGACTCCGACTTTTATAAATTAGCAAACAAAAATGATACCCTCAAGCAGCTTTATACCCGTAATCAGTTCGTAATTTGTAAAGAAAATTTTCCATAGGTAAGATTTCTTCTCAAGAAATATCGCTGAGAGAAGCAGCTGCAGCTAATTCGAAAAGTGGAGGGCAAGGC
>NW_019384478.1:297457-331509 GCF_000671375.1 Centruroides sculpturatus
TTTTTAAAATGACTTAGGCAAATGTCATTACTCCGAGCAGCAATATGGCCAATGTGAACCTTTTCGGGATGTTTCTTTTCAATAAAATCAGCCACTTTCTGATAATACCTCAAGATTTCCTTTATCGAGCGAGATCCTTCCACGACAAAGGTAACACGCGGACTGAGACCAATGAACAGAAGTGAATAAAAAATGTCGCTGCGAACTAATGTAACGTCGTATGGTGAGTTTTTGTTCGTATCGTGGAGCAAAAATATGTTTGAATTTCGTGTCGTATGCTGGAGCGTTCGTATCCTGAGGTACCACTGTATTTTCTTGTGCTATATACAGTATAAAAATAATTTTTAGTTATATTGATTACTTATCTTTCTTATGAATGTTATGGTTCAACTATTGGTTTCATAAAAAAATTTTTTCCAATCATTTTCTAGTATCTAGCATGCAGCCAGAGTCGGTAGATTGACTGGTCTTTCGACTAATAGTTCAAACTTAGCTAGAGACAATATTTGCCGCTAATCGGCGCCACTGTTAGAAGAAGAGAATTGGTCTTGTTAGGTATATACTGAAGTCAGTGATTTTGATCTATAATAATTGTTTTTTTAGCTACATAAAAATGCCGTGCTTTGTGCCAGGATGCAAGGCAGGATATAAGTCATCGAACGAGAAGAGACATTTCTTCCGTGCTCCTAGCTATAAGATTGAGGAGTGGATGCGATTCATTCCACGAGACGACAAGATGCTAACAAATAAATGTTACGTTTGTGACGTACATTTTGCTAGTAGATTTGTTTTAAAAACCTTCTCCCATGTTATAAATGGAGAGAAAGTAGAAATTCACGAGATCACTGGGCATTAACGTCGGATGCATATCCATCAAACTTCCCTAATTGTCCTAAGTACATTAGTAGGTCTGTACCTNACACGATTTGAGAATTGGGAACATCCCCCATATAACACGGTGGTTTTATAGCATGGGTTCCCTCTAACATGGTTCAGGAATAGGGTAAAACCCTCATACAACATGAAATGTAATAAAGGGTGCATTCTTTTATACTTCTGCGTAACTCCATACGAGCATTCTAATTGTTTTCATGGCTACTTCGAATGCTCTTTCAAGAATAATCCATTTAATGGTTAAATTTTACAATCGGGACCCTTCTTTTGCCTCTAAAAGCTCATTTTAGAATTATAGATTCTTCCATCACGATACTATTAATAGTGAAGGCACTGCCATCTTTCTTTCACCATCGTTCCTAAATGCCTACAAACAGCAGCGCACTCCCATTGTAGAGTGACCGCTATTAACGAACGCACCCAAAAACTGTTACCAGTTGATGATGCTCATGCTGAGATCATCATACAGGATGAATAATCCTCTGGTAAAATATTTACTTACATAATAAGTATTTTACCTATGAAAAAAATGAATAATAAATCCGATTTAAATAAGGATTAACAGCATGTTTTTTTTTAATTTTTGGAACCTAACCCCCCTTTTCGCACTAGTTCTTTGTTTCGTATAACATGGATTCGCATAACATGGCAATTTTTTGGAACGTAACTCCCGTGTTATATGGAGGTTACCTGTAGTCATTAATGAAAATATTGTGTAGAATAGAATAGCTTTACAAAATATATCAGCATTCTTTACACGACACAGACACACCCCATTTGTAACTAGTTTTTGTAGTATTGCATTTAATAATGACTTCTGGTTGCCATTCTTTAAAAATATTTCCTCATACTTAGAAGATTAGCTGGAAGATTAAGATATTTGGTGATGATCTTCATAATTCCCAACTGTATGTCATCACACTGAAATGCTACTTTGTCAAGCATTTTGCATATTTAAGTAAAACTGGAGCTAATTCATGCAAAACAGGAGAAGTCAAGTTTTATAACGGTTATATAAGTTCTCAAGTTGTGACCATCTTTTCACAGATCATCCATTGTCCAAAATCCATGTTGGTTCTTTTCTTTCTACACACTGTTCAGCAACAAATATAGTAACATGAAGATTAGTATTAATGGATTACAGGAATGGTTGGTCTCTCTTCTATAAATCTAATTTGGTAGAAAATGAGCATTTGGTTCTTTTTTGAAACATGCCAGTTACAAATCATATCCTTTAGTTACTCATTCACCTTTGAATGAAGCTCAGAGAAACTGTGGATAACGTATTTGTTATCCACAAAAACAAAATTCCATTAGACCTAAATCCACATGGTTAGGCTTTCAGCATATAAATTCAAAATGTATTAAGTTCAACAAATTAAATTAATACTAAAAAAAAGCAAAGCTTGAAATAACAACAATCAAAAAACAAACTTACATTTACATAAAAATTACTGTTGATCATGTAAACCAGAACAACAACACTAAGGCACACTTCATAGACCTAGACATCATGCTTTAAAGACAGTGAAACCAAGTAATTGCTATATAAGCATAATTGTACTGTTTATAGACTATCAAAAAATGAGAAAGACCTTAATTATAACAGTCCTACTGATTTTTATGAAATACCATTTACTCTGGGACATGAAAGCTGTATTAGCGAATACATTGGTTACATGTCCATCCTCCTTCCTCAGCTGAAAGAACATCATTAGCAATCATGGCAACAGTTTCAGAAAATATTCCCACTTTCACACAAAACTCCTAAAACCAGAACCAAAGCACTGGAAAATGAACCATTGAAAAGATAATAATATACAAACACAGCATGAATAATATATATATATAAAAATGGACATGTCCGTCCCTATATTTCACTTTTTCTCCACTTTGCACGTGAATGGTGTTTGTATGTGGTAGTAGCCCCAAGTCTCCATTCGTGCATAGGGGTGGTTGCGTCTCGATAGCTATAAGGGTGCAGGAGATATGAGGCTAAAAGTAGTTGAAAGTGGCTTTCTATTTCGAATGTTTTGTTTGATTTTTTCGAATTTGTTCGAATTAAATTCGAACATAAAATTCGAATTGGTTCGATTATAGAACGATTGAAAACGTTCCAGAAACGTTGAAATTTGTTCGTTTGACTAAACGTAAAAATTCTCTAATTAGTCTGGAAACGGGGGACCTAATTCTTGCANACGTTGTTGAAACAAAAAAAGTTATGCATTCCATCACGTACATAAACAGTGTCGTAATTCGCCAAGTGCAAATCAGCAAATTCATAAAATTTTTGTTTATTTTGAACAATCCGGATAATCGAAAATCTGGATAATGGAGGTTCTACTGTAACTTATTTCTGCTGGAAGAGATTAGAACTGTTATCATTTAAATCAAAATACCAGTTTACAAGAATTATTACTAACATATTAGATATTTGTAAGAAATTACATAATTTATATGCATGTAAGATAAAATTTCAAAGTATGGTTAAATCTATTTGTTAAAACCAAGTTCAAAATTTTAATACACACAAACATATGATAAACCATCACCTTTAAAATTTATTAAATAGATAATATATAAAATATTTAAAATGCATAAAAATCTAGGCTTAATCAATCAAAATAAACAAAACACTCACTTCTTTTTCTTTGTCTGATACAGAATCTGGATAGTTACTTGTTTTTTCATTATTTCCCACAGATTCTCCAATTTGTTCTTCAGTAATAATTTTGTCATTTGAAATATTAGAACTATCAATTGGAGATGGCTTTCTGAAGTTTAAAAACTTTGAGATGAGGGGATAGAGAAATCTGAACCATATCCATAAGCCAATGGGAGCAAGTATACATGGAATACAAACCATTATGAATTTTCTGTAAAATAAAAAATTTTTTTTTGGTTAATATGAAAAACTATCAATATAATAATAGTACAATCTACATTAAAAAATTTGTTTTTAGAATGTTCTTTGTCTACTTGAGCCTTTTTCGTTATCAGGACTTATTATACTTGTATGGAAGAAAAAAACTTCTAGATTGTTTCAGTTTTTCTTTTTATTAACAGAAACAACTTATTACATACTATAGTATGGTTGCTGTCTATTGGTTCTTGTATATGAAATGTCTCTCTAATCCAAAACTTCTTCAGTAGACTGCCTCACAGTGTTGTGGTTAGAAACATCTTTATATTACGAAATTGGATTACAAATGCATTTCAGGTTGGTTTATATTTACAACCCCTCTTCAGTGCTATACGGAAAAACAATGATATAAGTAGATCACAGTTTGATTATATTTCTTCTGATTTTGATATTTCAATAAGAAAACAATTTTTGTATGTCATTTGGTACTAAAAGCCAGAGATGTTTCATTTTAATTGAAAAGATAAAAAATAAAATTTGTACAAATATAAATTTATTAAATTTTGCTAACAAGTTACAATTGTCCTTCCTTTGATTAACTAAAATTTAATAATTCTTTTAAAACACATCCTATTATAGTAGTAATTATATTATTTTTACTAGTTTTTATGATCTGGAACCAATCTTCCATTTTAATGTATATCCAGTATTTTTTTACATGAAATTTTTGGAAATATATTGATATCTACCAGGTAACAAACAACAGAATTAGGAATATTTGTATCACAAATTCTTTTAATAACTCCACAATTCATTATACTAACATTTTACAATACAATACATATATATACATACATACAAACACACACACACACACACACACTCATGTTTGTGAAAATTGCAACACCATGAAGGAATTGTCAGAAATTAATGAAATTTATTCCACATATTACTGATAGTGGTACAAATAAACGATCAAATTTCCAAGACAAAAAAAAAAAAAAAAAAAAAAAAAAAAAAAAAAAAAAAAAAAAAAAAAAAAAAAAAAAAAAAAAAAAAAAAAAAAAAAAAAAAAAAAAAAAAAAAAAAAAAAAAAAAAAAAAAAAAAAAAAAAAAAAAAAAAAAAAAAAAAAAAAAAAAAAAAAAAAAAAAAAAAAAAAAAAAAAAAAAAAAAAAAAAAAAAAAAAAAAAAAAAAAAAAAAAAAAAAAAAAAAAAAAAAAAAAAAAAAAAAAAAAAAAAAAAAAAAAAAAAAAAAAAAAAAAAAAAAAAAAAAAAAAAAAAAAAAAAAAAAAAAAAAAAAAAAAAAAAAAAAAAAAAAAAAAAAAAAAAAAAAAAAAAAAAAAAAAAAAAAAAAAAAAAAAAAAAAAAAAAAAAAAAAAAAAAAAAAAAAAAAAAAAAAAAAAAAAAAAAAAAAAAAAAAAAAAAAAAAAAAAAAAAAAAAAAAAAAAAAAAAAAAAAAAAAAAAAAAAAAAAAAAAAAAAAAAAAAAACAAAGAACGTCGAAAATCAGTATGTTGTGTATCCGCCACGCTGAGCAATGACAGCCTGTACACATCATGGCATTGAATCATACAGGTTCTGAATGTAATCCTGGGGAATGGCATTCCAGATGGGACTTGACACCAAAGTTCAGTCTTATTGTGTGCCACACCAGCTGTACGAGCGAGTTGCCGACTAATGAAATCCCAGATAAGCTCAATGGGCGACATATCTGGGGAATAAGCAGGCCATGGAAGAAGCGAAACCTGTTGTGCACTGAGGAAGGCTTGTGCAGTCTGAGAAACATGTGCATGAGTCCTGCTGAAATACAGCACCCAGAATGTGTCGAAGAAGGAAGAGGACCTCTGGCTCCACAATTTCCTGTATGTAGCGATCACTGTTGAGATTGCCCGCAATGTGCACTAGATGGGATTGACAATTATACCCAATAGCTCCCCACACCACGATGCCAGGTGTTTGTGCGGTATGACGCTGGATAACATACTGTGGGAGCAGATGTTCCCCTCTAACATCTGACACATACTCTTCCATCATTGTACTGCAGATTGTAGCAAGATTCGTCAGAAAAAAACAACTTGTTGCCACTGGGCATGCCATGCGCTGTGTTGCTGAGCCCACTGAAGTCGAAGGAGTCTGTGAATCAGCGAGAGGGGAATCCTGCATAGAGGAACCATTGTACACAGTTCATGCTGCAGCAGATGGCGATGAACCATGGAGCTAGACAACAAAACACCTGTAGCCATGCTCCAACATTGTGCTAACACACAAGAGGATGCTCTATGGTCCATCACAGCCATGCGGATGAGGTGTCTGTTGTCCCTTGCTGTTGTGCTATTGCTTGCCCCACTGCCAGGTTTTCACCTTATTTGGTTCTCCTCTGTCCATTTCTTCCAAATGTACATTACTGTTGTGGTATTGTGGCACACTGCATGTGGGCTGCGATTACTCGATACAAAAATCCACCCTCTCGCATACCGATGACGTGGCCTCGTATGAACTCTGTTAGTTGTTGATATGGCTTCCTCTGCTTTTGACGAGGCATACTGACCACCAATGAAACATTTACCACAGACAGAGGAAGATAAACGGATTTCAATGCATCTTTACAGTCCTTTATACATCTGGAACAAGTGGCTGATAAGGAGCAGGTTCTCGTTCCATGCATGTGCAATTGCTTTGTAATTCTACTCATTTGCATGTCTTACCTCACTTTACATTTCCTGTAAGTTTGGTTCAATTTGTACAGTTCTTTCATGGTGTTGCAATTTTTACAAATACAAGTATATATATATTGTATTGTATTGTAAAATGTTAGTATAATGAATTGTGGAGTTACCAAAAGAATTTATGATACAAATATTTGGACTTAACTGTTGGATGTCCAAAGAGGGGAGGAGTTACAGAAACTTGGACAAACTGGGACAATGGGGGGGCATAAAAATTTCAAGAAAAATGTGGATGTAATTTACAGACAGCCTCTAATTGAAGAGAAAACTGCCAGCAATTTTAACTAATGATTAATTTATACAGTTCAGCATGATTAATACCAGCAAAAAGCTGGTGTGAACTTGCTTAGATAAAACCCTACTGTTAAATTTTCTTATAAAAACAAATTTTATAAATATAGATTCTTTGTATATACAATCTTTTTTCTCAATAAGGTCCAACATAAGCACCCTCTCAAGAATGGTTAATAATAATATAAAGTTATGTCATATTTTGTGATAGGTATTGATGTTGATTTGTATTAGGTGATTCAGTATTGTATATGTGTTATGGTATTGCAGATGATAGCATAGCATATGATGTAGTTATTTGAATAAATATGCAAATAATGGAAAAAAATTAAGACACTATTTTTAATTACATAAAGTACTAATTAAAATCATTTTAAAACTCATTTAAATCTGCAAATAGGTGTGTTTGTACTAAATTATATTTTCAGCTATTTTCTATTAAATTTTAATAATGAAACTAACTTCTAATAATAAACTTCTATGTTATTAATAACAAGCAATTATTTATTGTGACATTAAAAATTTCAGCCCGGCATTGTGACAATCACATTTTTAATTTAATTTAAAATATATGCTCTCCACCTCAAATTAGTAGAGTTGCTCCTGTACATCATACGTTTCCTTTAACCAGGGCTGTGGAGTCGGAGTCGGATGGTAAGGAAAAGTCGGAGTCGGTAGATTTTTATATGACTCCACAGCCCTGCCTTTAACAATAGAGTTGTGACAGTCATCTATTGACTGTTTTCAGGGGAAAAGTTTTGAATTGAAATAATGACTTCAAATTTGTATTGAAAGTTTGTATATAGTTAATTGGGATCTTCTGCATCTAAGGTTTCCATATCTGATCTTGGATTTCATCTATCTAATTTTGTTCTTGAGATTAAGGAAAGACAGATGGACAGAAGTGGAAATTTGTAATCTACAATTTTTTTCAAATTGCAGCCCAATAAACAAAAGATTATTATTAAATATATTAGAAAGCTAAGTTATATTCAGATAGAGCTAGATTTCCTAATAAGTACTTAATCTATTATATTTAATCTATAATCTATGCTCTAAATATTGATACCAGAATTGATCTTAATCTAGTTCCAGTTAAATTAATGGCTAAAATACTAGTTCTACACTGGTTTAACATTGATAATAATTGCACTTTATCAATTACATGTTGAAGATGACATCATAAAAAAATAGTTTAAAAATATCAATATTTTGATTATAAAAATAACAAAATTTAGAAGGATTTGGTAATAGACACACTTATAAGGCATTTGTGACAGCCCCTAATTGAAGAGAAAATTGCTTGCAATTTTAACTATTGTACTGTTTGTGTTTGATTAGATAAATATTGAGATTACTAACAAAGGATTTCACATAGATCAATAAAATTTAGTTACAATTTTCCCTGCTGGGAACCTATAATGGCACCACTGTCACAGCAACATCGAAGAAACTTTTCAATATGATTTCTTTCCATCATTCAGTCATATATTGCAAATGAGCTGTCACATTAACAATGGTGACAGCTCATATCACAGCAATATATCAGGACTAATGAGACTCACTTCCCTTTCAATATCTCTAAGTTCTGATAAATCTGCAACTGAACCTGTATAAACTCTTGAAAGAGCTTCATAACCAGAAGTCACAAGATATAAGATGTATGTATGAGCAAGCCATTACAGTCGATCCCCCTATAAGATCATTGATTTTTCCGTTTTATCTGAATTACATGTTGTACGAGTCACTTAGATTTTACAAATACGTGTACCGGGCTGTGAACGGCTCACATATTTGTAAAATCTAAGTGACTCGTACAACATGTAATTCAGATAAAACGGAAAAATCAATGATCTTATAGGGGGATCGACTGTACATTAGAAAATAATGATCAATCACACTTTTGTCACCAAATGTGTAAGACAGTACTCTCACAATGACTAAAGTGTGGAGTTTTGCACAGCTTTCATAAAAATGATGATACTCAAGCATCCTCTCAGCTGTAGTATACAGATGACAAAATTTTGCAGCATGTCTTTAACACATTAAGTGATGCTGCTGCAAAAGTGACACAGTTACAGACCTCTATGGACAAAAATTTCATCTATTTTCAAAAAAGTGCAGTTCCCTCATGCTGAGAAATGTACCAACAAAATTTTATCAATCTATCTCTAGGAGTTTTGTCTCCAGAGTAGTATACAATGGTATATACTTTATAGACACCCTATACAAATTAAAAAACTACCATCTTTTCTGAAACAAACATCACGATCATTTCCTACATATTTTGGGAATTCATATTTTATGGGATTTTGAAACAAATCTGGATCTTAGTCATAACATATCAGAGTAGATTTATTACAATTCCAGAATCATTGGGCAACTTGAATACTTGTGTATTACTACTGTAAAACTATTCAATTAACGTTTTAAACTGTTCATTTGCTAACTACACTTTCATATCATGATTTACTGTGGCTTATCATCTACTTTCAATATGAGGATTAGATATATGAAAATTTTGAATTTTTAGATTTAAGGTGAATACTACGAACAAAATTTCTATCATTTTGTTTATTGCATTATAATATTGAAATGAATTTAATTGAAACGAATGTAATTTATATAAATTTGCTTTTCTTTTAAACCTGAAAAGCTGATGGAAAAACTTTTAAAATGTATTAAAATTATGACGTATTATTAAACTGATGACGAATGTTTACATTTAAGATGAGTCATTTAGGAAATGTTTTAACAAATTATCGAATAAAAACAAAATAATTATGTAATGCAACTACAATGGAAAATAAATTCGCAATATTAGCTTTAAATTTACCGAAGTTTAGTTAAGATTTAACCCGAGAAGTTCAAACTTACCAAAAACGTATTATTCGAAGCAGAATTTTCCTTTATCAGAGAAGCGCCACCACTCTTCGATTTACGAATTTAAACTTTTTAAGAATTTCTTATCGTGCTGCCCTCTACGAAGAAAATATTTGTTATATAAATATATTTTTAAAAAATAATTATCATCTCAAATCGAATTAATACATTTTACAGTAAATACCGTATAATATAGTGTTTCGTTTCCAGAAAAACAAAATAAGGATTTTTAAATATCAACTTGGTTTTTTGATCAAATAATATATAGTGTATAATTTGTTCGACGCTTATAATTTCAAAATAATTGTTATTATTAAGTAGTATTATTTTAAAAGCAAATATTCGCATAAATAATAAAAACAAATTTGTTATAAATGACGAGATGATTCCATCCGGCCATCGCCATCCGGTAATCAACATTTTTATTTGGAACACTTTCTTGAAAAACTTTGGCACAATGGTCGAAGAACATAGTGATAGATTTCACCAATGTATATATGAAATGGAACAAAATAGAGATATTTTTGTTCTATTTTCATCCAAGGAAATAATATGTCAAATAAATAATAATCACGTCAAAGTCAACTCCGCAAGAGAAAACATTCTAGTATCAAGTCTGGAAAAAGGAGGAGGGTTGGTTAGATGAGTGTCGATGCACTAACTATAAAACGACAATACGAATGAAATCTGATGTCAATATAAGCAAAAGATAAAAGATGCTGGCTCGGACGTCGCCCGGATAAACAAGGTCCGCGACACCAACTGAGCAATCGGGGTTGGGTCGAAAAATTGCTACCTAAAGAAAGAAAAGAAAGCTTTACCCAGCAACACGAGTACTTTCAGTAGGAACTTGGAATGTCAGAACGTTATGTTCACATGGAAAACTATAGCTTCTTCGGAAGGAAATGGAGAGGTATCAATGCGACATCTTAGCAGAGATGCGTTGTACAGCATCGGGAGAACTGAATGGTGGTGAAGTCATCTGGTCGAGAAATGATACAAGGCATGAAGCATTTTTGCTTAGTAAAAGAACGCGAGCAGCATTGTTAGTATACAATCCAGTTAGTACAAGATTGATGATGGCAAGGAATGAAGCAAAGCCATTTAATATATCAGTAATCAAGGTATAGGCACCTACCTCAGATAGCAGTGAAGAAGAGATTGTTTTTTCTATTATATATAAAGATATATATCTTTCTATAAAGATCTAAGCATGATAATGAGAAAACACCACGAAGAGATGTGATCATCATTGGAGGTGACTGGAATGCTAAGATTGGAAATAATAATGAAGGTTGGGAAAAGTTGGGTACGCAAGTTATGGGTATGAAGCAAGGAATGAACGAGGGAAAAGACTGCTTGAATTTGCCCTAGATTAAGATTTAATAATATGCAACACCAAATTCCAGTAAAAGAACTGTAGAAAATGGACATGGAGATCAAGTGATCAAACAAGAGAAGCAATTGAACAGACCATACCAGAAGAAGAAAAAAATCAACAAGAAATGGATAACACAAGAGACCCTAAAGCTTATCCAAGAGAAAAGAGCTTTTAGGCTTAGAAGAGACATTTTCTGAAGAATTGGAAAAACAGTATAAGGTAAAGTGCAATGAAAAAATACAGTTAGGATGGATAAAGCGAAATGGCTAGAGAATCAGTGTAGAAACATAGAAAAATATTATAGAGAATGTAAGACTAGAGAAGTATATAAGATAATCAGAAATGTCAACCAGAAATCGAAACCAAAGCAAATGGCAATCAAAAATGAGAAAGGAAAGGTTTTAGTGGACAGGGTGGAAGTCCTACAGAGGCGGAAAAGTTATTGCTTTGAACTATACAAGGAAACGTTAGATACAGATGTATTAGAGAATCTAGTAGATGAATTAAGGAAGATATCACCATCCGATGTTGAAAATGAAAATGATATTATGAGGGAGGAAGTTGAAGGGCAGTGAAACGGTTAAAAGACAGTTAGAGTCCTGGACATGACAGAATCGCAGGAGAAAGGATTAAGCATGGAGGAGAAAGCTTAATTGACGAGATACACCAAGTGTGCAATGAGGTATGGAAACAAGGAAAGATACCTAAAGAATGGGCAAAATCAGTATTGATTAATAAGAAAGGCAGCATGTTAGAGTGCAAAAATTATAGAACAATTGCCCTAACAAGCCACATAGGAAAAATTCTAATGATCTTAATCTTAAAGGAGAGACTAAGTAGTTTGATGGAAGAACACTTAGCAGATGAACAGGCAGATTTCAGGATACAGAAGTACAACGCAACAGATACTAACATTACGGCTATTAGTTGAAAAGGCAAGAAGAAAACAAAAAAACGCTTTGTGGACTTTCGAAGGCATTTGACAGCATAGACCAAAAAGTCACCTTGGCAGTGCTAAAACCTTATTGAGTTGATTATAAACTAATAAACCTGCTAACTTATATTAATGATAATACAGAAGCAGCTGTGAGATTGCGTGGGGAGCTAGGAAACTGGTTCAAAAATAATAATAAATAAATAAATAAATAAATAAATAAATAAAAAGAGGCACCAGACAGGGAGATCCTATATCCCCAATTATCTTCATAAATCTCTAACTATAATTATCTTCATAAGTGAAGAACAACTAGAGAAAATATTACATCTGCTTAATGAAGGAAAAAGATATGGACTGACTATCAATAGCGAAAAAACTAAGACAATGATATTTGATGATAACAACATGACAAGAAACATCCTAGTAGATAGGAAAGAAATTGAAAATGTAGAGAGCTTTACATATTTAGGAAGCAAACTGGAAAAGTAAAGCAATTAGTTTTCAGACAAAATTAAAAGTATTAAACACCTGCATCTTCTCCTGCGTGCTGTATGCCTGTGAGACATGGGCAATAACAAAAGATATGGAAAGAAAAATATTAGCGTTTGAAAGACACTGTTACAAAAAGATCTTACAAATAGGATGGATGCAGAAAGTCACAAAAGAAGAATTTTATAATAGGATATATATATGAAAAAGAATCTCTTACAAAAAATTATACAACGAAAACTTCAACTGTTTGGATATATCACAAGAATGAATGAAAACAGAAAAATTAAGACTTTAGTCTATGGCATTATGGATGGATCCAACAAAAGAAGCAGACTATACAGAATATTGTATTGATATTATATGTATTAATTATATATATATATTATATGTATTGAGAATGGATTGATGATGTGAAGAAGTGGTGTGGAACGAATGTGCGGAAATTGAGAAAATCGGCAATGGATAAAGAGAAATGAAAGAAAATAGTGGAAAAGGCGTTAGACACCAACGGGCAATGAGCCCAGGGTTAATGATGATGATGTCAAAGTCATGAATTTTCTATTGTTTGTTGATAATGAAATTTAGGGTCTAGTTGAGGATTAGGAAAAGGTTAACTCAGACGAGAAAGGGGCACGTATCCAAGTACTCCAACGTACTGGTACCTCTGCGCTGTACCCTGGTATTTGGTGGAGGATTCGTGTCTAACCAAAGAACTGGCCATATGCAGTTTTCTGGGTTTCTTTATGTATGAGACACCTAAAAAGGGATCGCTTTCCCATTGAAAGTCCTTTCAGAGGCGAACTTTCTCTCGGAGAAAGTTCGCCTCTGAAAGTTCGTTCTCATGTGTTGCATTTACCTTATTCCATCAATGTAATCCAATCCATCACGAAATTGATCACATAATACGATAAGAGATGGCACAGGAAATAATCAAAATAAATAGAATCATATTAAAGAAAATGTAAAACATTATTAATTGTCTCTAAAATTAATTAATAATTGAAGTGTTTTGGTAGTGAAGACATACATATGTATGTATATGTATATTTTATACTGAAGTTTGTTAAAAAGAACTTTAAGATTAATATGAATGAAGTGATATTTGTAGCTACAAATATTAAAAAATGTTCCTCGTTTAAAGACGATTCGCTAATATGACGCTTTTGTATGTATATTCCTGTTTGATTTTTTGGTTGCAAATTTGAAAAAATTGTAGCCCTATAAATTCCCATTGTCGTCCATCTGACCTTCCGTCCGTCTGTCTGTCATTCTTTAATCATGAGAACAGAGTTAGATAGATGAAAGACGAAACCAGACATGGAAAGATTAAGGATGGGAAGTCCCGATTTATGCTCTTCTGATGCAATTCGAAAGTCGTGTTATTTTAGTTCAAACATTTTCCCCTGAATGGTGCTAGATAGATGATAGGCACGACTCTATTGTTAAAGGAAAAGTATGATTTACAGGGGCAAGCCACTACTAATCTGAGGTTGAGATCATATATTTTAAATTAAGTAAAAATTGCAGCCCGGCATTGTACTATGTCACAATAAATACTTGTTCGTTATTATTAGATGATTATCAGAGTTTATTAGTGTTTGCTTTGCTCTTACGGGAGTTAGCGAGATTTTTTAGTTATGACTTTTAATTTAGATTAGCGATTTTTAGTCTAGTGTTTCAATATATATATATATATATAAATTTTCGAATGAAAAAAACACGTTTTTATTTAATTTATATTCGCTTTAAAGCCTTGGTGTTTAAAGCTGAAGTTTGACTCACCATGTTAAGGTAATATAAAATGACTCTCAGAAATGTTGATTAGAAATATTAATTCTATTATAAAAATTGTTTATTTGTTGATTTTTATGACATACAGTATTTATTTTATATTTTGGAAGTGAAAAGTTGTTGATTATTGCTAATACCTCGTACCTATACATTCAATAATTTTAATCATAAAAAATTAGTCGTTAGACTGTAAACGTAAATCCAAATTTGATTTCTCTTGTTGTACGCTCTGGCTGATACTATTAGAACATAGTATTCATTGGGAATAGAAAAATAGAAAATATTAAAATAAGCACAGTGCATGGACATGATATTTACTATAATGAGGCGACCTGGCGGTAAAGGATGGGTCTGACATATCCTGTACAAACCATCCTTAATAATTTCTGAAGTATATTCTCTGTTTTTTAAAATACTTTTCTTATTTATTATTACCAAAAAACAAGGTCGAATAATAATGTGAACAATCAATTCTTTTTATATCATATATTTTCTTTACCTCTTTCTGCTCCATGGGTACTAACAGATCATTTATTTTTGCAAGCCCATTATAAGTTCGGTCAGACCTACAAAGGGGCGCCGGGTGATGAGGGATCGGGCTCGAAATATCAGGATAGACCACTCCCCGAAAAATTTCTAGGGAAAAACCTGTCCAGATTCGATCCCGGGTCTCTCAGAGAGGTAGGTGTAACCTTAATCTCTCGGCCAACAGGCCGACAAATTATTGATTAAATAATATTTTATTATGGTGTTATTATCGTTTAATGTTTTTCTCGAAATATCAAAATATTTTAAACACATTTTGTACTTACTATAGAATAAAATAATTTTAAAAAATTACAGAAAAAATTTGCATATTTTAGACACATTCTATCATTTAATAAACATTTCAAAATTGAAAATGTTAATTTATAAAATGATATATAGGCGGATATAAATCCGAATCCGAAAATATCGTAAAATATCCGAATAAAATAAAAATGAGAATTCAAAATTTATGTAAATTAATTAAAAGTTTTTCGAAGCGATTTATAAAGAATAAATAAAAAAAATGGCAACAATAATTTTTAGTGATAGTATTGTGGGAGACTTGGTAAAAGTATTTTATATGTATATATTTATTTTTTCTAGATTACTATAATAGTTTAAGTAATTAATTAAAAATTGTTTTTAGATGACATTAAAGAAAAATGACTTGTTATCTATGCCTTGTCGTCATTGTTTTGTGTATTATATGGTTGATTCCTTTATTATTCAAGCTATTATTTAAAGCGATAAGACTACTTTTAGTCAACAGGCGGAGAATTAATTAACACAACAGTTATTCACCTTCTGGTTGATTTTAATTTCGGTTTTGAAGGTAATGTATTATTTAAAATCGTTTTTTTCTTTTTTTTTTAAATTTTACTGATATCAATTTTTATTTTTTGATTTTTAGGATGAACGATTTCACTTCGCTTTATTTAAATTTACAAAAACTTTAAATATTCTATAATTCTCCCTTCCTTAA
The DNA here is from genome assembly GCF_000671375.1 of Centruroides sculpturatus. Taxonomy (NCBI): domain Eukaryota; kingdom Metazoa; phylum Arthropoda; class Arachnida; order Scorpiones; family Buthidae; genus Centruroides; species Centruroides sculpturatus. Next base: position 313,226 of record NW_019384478.1, read on the forward strand.
ATTTTCATGTGTTGATTTATATTCATTGAATTTTTAATAAAGGTTTACATATGTACAACTAAATCATTTCCACTAAACGTATATCTTGATAATTTGCTTTATAAAGTGGTTGTGTCGTCTTTGTTTTTTGCTATCGTTTATGTATTGTGATTAAGGTTAAATTGTATAGAAAACCTGTCTTGTTATAAAGCAAATTTTCGAAATTTTTTGTTTGTTTTTTAAAAATTTTCCTAAATAAAAAACGTTTTTTCCAATTAAATCATATTTTTTTTACACTCTTATTGATGATATGAATAGATGAGGAAAATAGTGAGACCAGGAATGTATCAATCTCATTTGAAAAAACAGGGTTCAAATCTTTAATTAATAGCTATCTCGGTGCAACCGAAAGAAATTTAAACGTTTTACAGAACACGAAAGAGATTGTAAAATATTGAACCACAGCTTTCTCCTAATTTTAAAGAACAGATTTTTATTAAAAGTTTTGAAGTACGTAATTTTATTACGAAGACATTAAAATTGTACAAGTAATCTGCATCTTCCCGATAAAACAAACTTCGATATAACGATTTCTCCCTGTAATAACTTTCCATGGGTCACTATATAGCGAGTCTACTGTAAAATAATTTCATTAAAAAAATTGTTAATTATTAATTTAATCGATTTTGATTATTAAATTTATTAACATTAATTTATGAAAAATCATTGACAAATAAAAAAATTCAAATTATATTTATGCTACTATTTTAAAGATTTTTAAATAACTTCTGAGGAAACTTGTAAATTTTGTGACCGTAGGGTCGGTGTCTCTTTGACACCACGTCAGGATGTGACACCACCTAGTCTCGCAGGAGTCGGAAATCGCGACTTTACGTCACGCGAGCGGTTGGATTCGGAGTAGAGGTGAGGAGAGAGACGAGAAAGCGACTCACTCGGATTTCATATTAAATAATAACAATTTTAATAAGAACCAAAGAAAATACAGATATATTCGATAGCGAGCATGCCTAAAGTTTCCCTAATTATGCTAGGCCGTTCGAGAGAGAGTTTACAAACGAATCGCGTGTTGATAAATACCTTTCTTCTGAGTCAAAGATCCGTAGTAAGATGACACCGCCGATGGAATGTTCGATCAAATGGGTTCTGGGTCTTGTCCGTTAACAAGGAGCACGGAGGTGTGGAGGCACGGAACTGGGGATGATATCCTTAAAGAGGCACGATCGTTGTCACGGTTTTAATTCTGGATTCTTGATCCCGGTATTAATCCTTGAGGACGACTTTGGTGGACGGACTTTGGAAGACGACTGACTTCGGGTGTTTTTTCCGTTCTCCCTTGTTATTCCTCTTGGGTTTTCCCCTGAGGTCAGGAGGTTGTTGTTAAGGGTCTGGCGTCCAATGTGGGCACTTTATCGAAAGTTCCGGGTGACACATCACTGACTAGCTGGATCCTCCTCAACAAGGAATCAACTTCGTGGGAAATAATTTTATGGCTTTTAGCCTAACTTGATAAAACGCTCGAAGTTAAGAATTTCCCAATAATTAAAGTTTAAAATAACACTTTATTGGGGGTCGGTTCGTCCTTCACAATTTCAACTATTCATTATTAGATAGTTTTATAATAGAGCATATTATTAGAAAATTATAAAAGAAAATTAAATATATTTATAAATAACTGTTTTATTTATAAGTAACGGTCTATTTCAAAACGAAAAAGAGATACAAGTTAATGGGAAGTTCACAACATGAACTTCACACTAAATTTTCTTTTCCTCTGTTTTTTCTTCTTTTTTGTTAAGAAATCTGTAATTGGTTCTTTCTATTCTAATTACAGTTGTTTAAGCGTTCATTTATGTTAATTATGCAGATGTTGAAGCAATTATTTTATTCTTTGAATCTTTAATAAACCTGCTATTTTATCATTAATATAATAATAATTTACTTTTGCCAGAAATATATTTTTATAAACAGAATTATTTACCTTTTTATAAAAGCACTATTTGAACAATTTTTATATAAATGACTCTATATTTGGTTTCTATAAACATTTCTTTAGGTTTTTTTCCCATTGAAAATACCAATTTCCACACCGTACTCTGTATCTACATTTAAACAACAAAAAATTACCCAGTAGAATATTTGGAGTTAATGCACATTGTTTAGCATTAAACTTCCAATTTTAAGTGATTTGACTAATTTAATGTATAATAATAATTAAACAATTTTGAATTTTATAGTTATTCATACAATTTTGATCGTGAATTTAGGAATAATTTTAAAAAATTCGCTTTTCGTGCTAAACGTAAATAAGTGTATAAATAATAGAAAAGAAATACATCCGACATGGAATAATTATATTTATAGAGGGCGTCTTAATAATAATTATTAAACACAACAACAGCAGAAGAGAAGAAAAAAAATCCAGCAATGAGTTGCATAACTTAAAAATAAAATTGTAAATGCTAATAATGAGCGGAATCATTAAATCCGATCCTAGTCGAACCCCCTCTATTTCTCCATCCCTCGATTTTCAACCACCAAAATTTAATAGCATCAATCCCCAAAATACACAAACCTCTCTGCAAAATTTTGGAAATTTTTGACAAAAAAGCACAGGAGTTATTAAGGTGACGAAAATCGTGTTCCCCCACACACTAACATCCATACATACAGAAAAATCCCCGAATTTGTTTAGCATTTCTAACGTTTCAGGTCCCATGAGCCAACAAATTAAAAATCTTGGGGGCCATTTTTGACCGATTGCCATACTTTCTTTCCCTCTGTTACATATAACAGAGCCGGAAAAGTAAAAATACAGTCAGAAGAGTAAAAGAAGTACAGAAAAGAGAAAGGAAGAAGAAAGAAAGAATTAAGAAATTAAAAAAGAAATTATTTTTTTACTCTAATTATAAATTATTTATTTAACCAGGTAAGAAAGTAAAAAAAAAAATTTAAAAAGAAACACAAAAGTATATTTAGATTTTTATCCAGCAGAAAAGGGGATAAAACTTGGAAAACCTATGAATAGGTTAGGAATAAGTCGTCTAAAGTGATTGTGATTATGGTTTAAGATTTTTGTTAATTTTTTAAAAAAAATATTTTTATTGTATAACTAAAAAGATTTTATTGTATTTTAGAAATATAAGTAATAAAAACATCTTTTTAAGGAGAGACGAAAAGGTCCCGAAATACAAGAAATTTTTGTTTACAGGTGCAAGTAAAAGTTTATTCTTTGAATCAACCAGTCTCTTGGTTCAAATCTCTAATTTAATTCGCAGTTATATTAGGCTTTATTTTAAGGTTTTTTTCTACCGCACAAATATCAGTTTTGTTTTGGCCAAGCAGATAAATCCTAGCGTTAATAAAATGTTCTAAAAAGACATAAATGGAAATAAGAACAATAACACAAATCTGCATGTGATATAATATACTATACGATAAGTACACTATGGTTGTGGATTCTAGTTTAAACGATAATATTGATGTTGCAACTACATAAAAATATCTATTGTATATAGTATATTCGATTAGAAAAGGTAAATCCTACCAACATTCCTTTCATAACTTTTTTTGTACTGCGAATAAAATATTCTGTTAAACCTGTGTAAATCAGAATCTCACCGTCTGAATATTTTTTCTTTTTAGGCTGATTTCCTTTTTGTTCAGGTTCCGTTTTGACCAGATTTTACCATACACCCTGTAATCTAAGTGAATATTTCAACTTTACATAACTAGAAGAAAGAAATACCTATAAAACCCGGAATCGAACAATTAATTACTGTACAAATATGGAATTCCCATTGCACAATTCAAAATTCCCATTACGCATTTTGACCGGTTGCACGTTAAATATGCACTGAGTTAAATCAGTACGAGTCCTAATAACAGATTATAGTAGACACAATAAACTAATATTAATAAAGTAAATAGAAAAAATTTAAATTACATTTATCTGAATGTGTTTGTGTTTTTTTTTTATCTGGATAAAATTAACAACTTTTATTTTATTTTCAGTTTATTTTGATCGTTATCGTATAAAATTATAATCAAAAGATGAATAATAAATAATTATTTTTGTCATTTGAAATTTACTTCTAAAAGTATAATTCTTAAAATTACATGGTATAAATAAAAAAGTAAATGTAGATTTATCTATGCTAATTTTCCTTAAAAATTATAGACACTTTAACTGTTTTAATTAATTGTATATATTCTACATTTGTTAACATCAGTTCATATTATAGATTTATTAATAAGATATAACAACATATTAAATATATGTTTACAATGTTGATATATTGACTGTTTATTGGGTTGCAATTTGAAAAAAATTGTAGATCCATAAATTCCACTTTCATCCATTTGTCTTTCCTTAATCTCAAGAACGAAGTTAAATAGGTGAAAGCCGAGACCAGACATGGTTATTATTCTTAAATATATGTAAAGAATAGAATTAAAACACATTTTTGAAAGATAGATAAAATATTATTTTAATGACAGAAAGAATAGGATGTACAGAATGTACAGCAACGATTTTTATAATGACCTATTTTGTCAAAAATAATTTAAATTGTTAATGTATTTGAATTTGATACGTTTGGTACAATTTAAACATACCAAATTTCTCAGCTGAAAGAGTAACAAGTACGAAGTAATTTATATATAAACTTTGATAAATTTATTTTTCGTTTACAGTAACTAAAATTTAATTCCTTTTCGTTCTATGCTTTCCAAATGACAATGACGTTTATGTAAATTGATGAACAGTAGAAGTTAAACTCACTCAATCGTTCAGGACATTTTTTGATCAATCCAATTTAAAAGTTTTCATTTTCTATTGCAAACAAACTTCAGTTCATTGAAATAGACACGAGGAACTGTTTGTATTGAAACATTCAAATTAAGAATGTCTCAAGACAACACCAGAATCAATATTCGCAATAGAAACTCTGATAAATTTTAACGAATTTTCTTTGTCTTTAATAAATTTCCGAAAACTTTGTTAAATTAATTTGATAATTTTCTAATTTACATCATAACAAATATCACATTAATTTCACAGAACAATATGTGTTTAATCACAATATATTAATAAAATAAAATGGCAATTTTATTGTTTCATTCTAGCACTTCTAAAATTCTGTCATATTAAGTTAAACACAATAATAAAACACGTTCATGTTTTTATTTTACTGAATTTACTTAAATTTTTCCGAAAAAAATATTTTTCAGCAATTAAACGTAAATTTTAACAAAACCATTTAACAAAAGCTTTATTAATTTAAAACGTGTTTGTTTATAAAAATTTGTAATTGGAACACAGTTTTCATATATTAGTACTAGGTCAGTGTTATAACAATTCACTTGTCCTTATATTTTTAAAAACTGAAATTTTCATGACAAATATTTCCTCTAAAATATTTCAAACTGTTTAGTCCGTTGTTATAAAAAAAAAATAACTAATACGAGTTTTATTCCCTTACACGAATACTGAATTCTGTTAAATATACCCAAAGTGATAGCGAAAATGTTTATTTATCACAATGATTAAAATTCAACATACTGTACGTTGAATTCTTATTTTAAATAATAGTCAAATAAATAATTTATGTAGATTAACAGATTTATAATATTGTAATAAAATGTACAATATAATGACATATTGTACATTTTATTTACGTATTACAACGTACTGTACTTCATTAATATTATGTCATTAATGTTCATGCTTAATTAATAACGTTTTATTGCGATTAATTAACACAGCCTTTTAATTTCATTCATAATATATTAAATAAACTAGTGTTTTTGCTTGTATTTTTATATAAGTATAATACAAACATTGACCTCTTTTAACTTCCAGGCTGTTATATAACAGAGGAAAGTTATGGCAATCGGTGAAAAAATAACCCGTTCCCAAGCTTTTTATATTTTTCAACCCAGGGACCTTGAAACGTGGAAAGTGAAAAAAGTTAGGATTTTTTACAATTATTAGGAATAAAAACAAAGAATGCCGAAAAAGTCCAGTAATGCTTTTTTATATTGATTAAATTTGTAAAGTTATATCGGTTCAAAGTATTATGTAATTAAAAGTCATTGATGCAAGTTACGAAAAATATGAAGAAAAATAAGATATTCTACAATTACATTAACCTTCCATCTTCTTACTTTATTCACACAATAAATAATCAATTATTTTTAATTTACTTGTATACCGCTTAATAGTAATTAAAATATCCCTATTCAACGCTCTCTAGAAAAATATTTAGCAGTTCAAACGATACTAAATCTAACAAATTAGTACTAAAACTCGCCACTATTAGCATTTTTAGCGCTGCAAGCACCTAAGCGATGCAGTTATACTGCTTAATCTGGTCCCCATTCTGAAGGTGTAATACCTAATTTTAACTAATAAATATTTAGATAGAAATTTCACGACTTATTGTCCTTACCTTTTGGTATATGCTTATGAAAATATTTTTTACTACTAAAAAAATGAGATTTCAAAATGTTTAAGAAGGTAACAATCATTTTATAAAGCAAGCTTAATTTAACATAAAAAAACAAAGGAAAAGATGTCGATCATGTGATTATATTATCGAATAGTAATTTAAAAATCATTCAACTATTGTTTTTTTACAATTTATTTTATAAAAATAATAGTTGAATTTTATATTAATGCTTTCAACCTTAAATCTTTGTAGCAAAAAATAATTCTTTTTTCAAAAAAAAATAACAGGAAATACACGTTGAAATCAATTATTAAATCTATTTAGATTATGTAGTATACTAATTACATTCCATTATTCTATAAATATTCAATGATAATTCAATAATATTTGTAGAATAATAGAAATAATTACTCAAATTAAATAGCATTGATGAAACGAATAACGGAAGTAAATTTCATAATAAAATATATTCGTCATATTATCTCACAATTGGGATTTCCTTGAAATGACAAATTGTCTAAATACATATTTTCCTTCTTAGCATGATGTACTACAAAGATGATTTGAAATTTTTATCGAAAATACAAATAATGTGATCATTAATAATAACTTTCGTATTACTAATAAAATTCCGGACGTAATTTTAAACAAAACTTAAGTTAATATTGTTAGTTTGTCCTATTTTCCCCTGAAAATATTTTTCCTTTCGTTTTAATTACGATAGGACTTTGATTATTCGAGGTAATGTGGATCAATGCTATCTCTGATAATTCGAATAAAACGGACGACCACAACCATTTTAGATTAAAAATGATTAATATAAAAGATAGCTCCTGGTTTTACTGCATTTCGAGTGCTTTATCTACAACTTATTGATTGGTTGAATACAATCCATAGACCTTGAATCATCATAATTGTTGACACTATATAAAATACCTATCTGATTAGGAAATAATTTTTGTGAACTTTAAAGACAAAAAGTTAGATGTTGTCACATGTTCTCTCTAAGGACATGCGATTGCATAATTGCATTTTTCTAGGTGTTTTGGAGTGTGTTTATGGAATAATATAAACTAAAAATGGAGTTAAAAGTATATTTTTGAATCATACCTTAATTAGAAGTGTTGTGTCAAGCAATATGTAAGATTTATATACGTTTCCAATACCTGATACTCACAATGTGGGCTTTATGATTTCACTAGTAAAGAAACAATGCTTTCGAGATGTCACTTATATCATTTCAAATACTATACATCGGTAACAACTTGAAATTTTAAATGAAAGTGTCAATTTAAATGAGAATAAATAAATGTATATTTACTCTTACCATTATAGTTAGTGATAATAATCAGTTTAAACAAAATCAATGTGTAGACTTTATTGTTTTTTCATCTTTCTTTTTCAAAACGTATTCACTTCACAAGTATGAAATGTTTGCAACATAATACGAAAGTTGAAAATTTTTAGAAATTTGAATCAATTATGTATGATAGATTTAAATTCAAAATGCCAGCCTTTGGTGCGCTATCCTTATTTAATAACATTAAAATAAAATGCAATACATTTTACAAACTTTATCTACATCGTTACAGGAAAAACAAATACAGTATGCTTTTGCTAATAAATATTTTACCATTAATCTATGATAAGTTAGTTGTTGCATTTAAAAAATTAGCATGACTATAACAAGGCATTGGTATGTTACTTGCATAATATGAAGTAAAAATCTTCTAAACTATGTGATAAATCTATTAAAATTAATAGTTAGAGTAATTTTAATTTTTGAATTAACTAAGCATTCTCGCATTTTAAAGTTATGTGAAAAATCAAATGAGGATAAAATCTTTTTTAAAATTCTATATTTTTCGTTGGCATTTTAAATTTTCTTTTTAATAAATGATATCATACAAAAAAGTAGAATAAAAAATACAAAATTTTGTCAGGTTAGGAAACCTTTCAAGTACAGATGGAATGAAAAATATATTTCATTGCAATATATCTACAATGATTTGTGCTCAGATAAATTTTTCTTTTATTTTAAAAAATTTATCAACGTCACTAAGTTCAATTTTTCTAAAAAGTGACAATTTTCTAATGTTTATTATATCCATATGTCACATGCGAAATTCAATTATTTAAATCTGTATCTGAGTTTAACAATTTTTGTAACTAAAATTGTTGAAATTCGAAGGTTAAGAATTATTTATGTATCATTATTATTACTATAAAGGGATAATTATTCCAAATAAATATTTAGTAAACTATGACTGTAAATTCTTATAAACACCCACATATAATAATACTAAACTACAAAATATAAACGTAATTTATGTATGTGTTGAAACATTAATTTGTATAATAATCTTTCTTTTCAAATTTCAAATTTATAATTTTAGTAAGTAATTAACTTTATGAAAAATAGATCCTTGTTATTATTTTTTTCCATTTCTGCTTAATGGCTTTTGGATACGTCACTGATGTCAAAATCCTGGACAGTGGATTTATTACATTATAAATGTGGCAGGGTTCCAAATCAATAAAAATACGACATTTCAGTTGTCATCGAAGCTATAGATTTAGAAGTTTATTTTGGCTGAAAATCTTCTTTCATTCGAATACAGATTATCTTATCGAGAAAGTCGATAAAGACAAAACAGAAATGTTTATGCAACGTTAAGCATTGGAACATAAGATTAACAATTAATTAAACAAAGTTTGGGAAAAAAAAAGAATTATTATAAGCAAGCGTTATCATTGGAATTAATAGCATTATTTAATCAATTAAAATCATTTTTGGAAAAATATTTAAGCGTTTTATAACGATTGCCTCGATACAAAAACGATTCCCTAGTTTATTAAAATTCCTACAATTTATCAATATAATTAATTTTATTAATTATATAAATTTGAGTTTTGATCCAAGAGTTAGCTTTAAATCATTTTTTAAATTTTTAATTTTCTTAATTATAAAGCATTAATTTTATTTCGAGTAAATATATATTTTCTGTCGCTTTCAAAGCATGTTTGTAGTAGTTAAAAAAGTGAGAGATGGAGAGAGAACCTCGTTATGTCTACGAATTTCTTACTTATCTTTAAACATATTCATTAATTTAAACTAAAAATCGATTTATTTCAAATGAACATTATTATTAGTAGTACAGTCATGTTATTACAGGATCAAAACTAGCGGTAAACTAGTTTGTGTATTTATCTCTAATTAGTCTCTAAAAAGAATATTTTTATGATAAAAATTCAATTTAAAAAATTTTAAATTAGAATATATTTTTTAGATTTACATTTAAACTTAGACAAGAACAATTTATGCAAGAGATAAAAATATATGACCATTCCATATTTTTATGTTTATTGCGATTTACAGATTCAGCGTGGCCTATTTTACGCTTCAGCAAATTTCGAAACATCAAAATTTACCATTAAAAGTTTTTTGGCTCCGAGTTACTTTTCACTAAAGAACATAAAGTCATTCGACGACTTCTAAAATTTTATAGACAATCATTTCTAGAATTCTCTACAAATTGCAACCGAATTAAAACGAAAAAATTAATAAAATCTTTCTTTTTGTATTTAATTAAATTGAATAAACAAGGAAATTATTCGAGAAGTCAATTTATATAAATATGTTATGCAGTTAAATCTTATCAATAAATTGAATATTAATGTTACTATGTAGCCTATATATATTATTTACAGTATAAAACATAAATTATAATTTTGCTTCTTATTCGATAAAAATATTTATAAAATTCGATTTTTGCAATTTATTTAACTTCAATATTATTTTATTGGAGGTATTCGATAATTTGTAGTTAACTTATAATCTGCATTTCTAAAAATATCACTAACAAAAGCTTAAAAAATGTCACAGTAATCCTCTGAAATGAAATTCTTACTTTTAACAAGAAAATTAATTTAATAACACAAAATTTTGTAATAATTTTTTGTTAGTATTTTTTAATTTTAATGAAAATTTTCTTAAGCTCTGAACCGCTTAAAGTCGGATCTGAAAAATTGTTTCCTTGACACTGTTCAATATATAAAAGTTATCATTTATATTTGAAATTTTTCGCCTTATTAACGTTTGAATCCGCGATATTTTTATTAAATTTATTAAATGCAATTAAGTATAAATTCAAACCTGAAACAGCGCCTGAAAAAAATAAAAAAATTCATAAATTGTAAAAATAAAAGTAACCGACTATTTTATATTATAAACAAGTTTAAATATCTTAAAGTTTGTTTTAGATGGATATGGAGTTAACATATAAAACTTAACATAAAGAATAGTTAATTTTAATAAAACAGTGTTTATGACGACTTAAATGCCAGCATTATTGAATGCATAATGCAAATAATTAAATTTATTTCTTTAATTTTAAATTCACTGCAATGGAAGTATAAATATTAAAAGCTACAAAACAATTTAGTTAATACTAAAAAAGCCATGAACCTTATTGACTTTCAATTGCTATACACCAGTACTATTTTTTTACTTAGTACAGTAGTTTTATTTTGTTATATTTTCACTCATTCTACTGCTAAATTTTAAAAAAAGGTTAATTGAATATGTTATTTAGTAGAATCTCAATTAATTTCAGTAATTGTAATAATTGCTATCAAATTTGGCTGTCTTTACCTGATAAATCTGTCAGAACAGAAGCATGAGCATAGCTGTATTATCCATTTCTGTATATAGAATAAAACGATAAAATAGTTTTGTGAATAAATTGTTAATAATTTTAACACATAATTATACAGAAAAATTTAATGATACTGCCAGAAAACTCGTAAAAATTTGCATGAAAATAAAAAAAAGAATAATATAGACGATAATAATACGAAGCGAAGACATTAAAATATAAATGTAACGTGAGAGTGCTGCTTTATGTAATATTCCAAAATCATCTTCTTTGGAACAATATATATTTGGAACGATTTGGATTTTGGAAATATTATACTTTGATTACATCTTACACTGGTTTTATTCATAATTAAAGTTATTTCCTCGTTAAATAACGATTTCGTCGATTAAAAAACAAAATTTTGAATAAAAATGCTTCAAAATTAAAATGTTTAATTTTATTTATCTTCACTGACCGGTTCAATCCAACATACTCCAATAAACCCTTAAAAATGCGAATATTTTTAAATTAATTTTTTTTATTTTTGACAATAACACCATCAAGCAGATAAATCCTATGAAGCCAAAATATGTTTAACATATACATTTTTTTATCTAATAACAAAAACACCACGGATATCAAATTGTTATCCATAAACATGATTTTCGCACTTTCAACTCAAATTTAATCCTGTTTTGACTTTTCGTTATACAAAACGGTTTGTGGTATAGGAAACCGATATTATATATATTATATTAATAACGAGTATTGTTTAATTCCGCGAAATTTTAAACGGTACGTATGCATTGTTCATTTATTATTAATAATTTAAATATAAAATTAATCATCTGCACGATTTAATAGATAAATAGTTTATGCAACAATATCATATATTCAAATAATTATATACCATTACAATATATATATATATACTTTAAACATTTGAGCAACGTGAAACCTTTTCTGAACAATTATCGTATTATAAATATTTCAACATTTCTTGTTATCTACATATATTACACATTTCATAGGAATATACCTATTTACAAAAAAGCGCGGAAATGTTTGCAAAAATGAATGTGTAAATAAAAATTCGAATATATTTTTTACATAAAAATATCTCCGAGCTTAACAACTATGCAAGTGCATAACTATAAATAAATATAAAACATTGCACAATTACCAGACTTTTATACAATATGTGAATTTCATATGTATACAGTATCTTCTAATGATATTTCCCAGTATTGTACAGATATGCATATATCACAAATCCAGCCATAGCTGTGCACAAAGTTCCTAATATGACGTACAATTTGATGGTAAAACCACGAAAAGAATCTTCTTCGTCCATTCTCGCTAATGATTTTCTTGGTGTTCTTTGAGACTGAGGGCAAACAGAATGCGAACGCAATCTTCGATATGAAGAATCGCCTTCTGTTGCATCTTGACTGAAAGCAACAGACATAGATCTTGGTCTCGATGGAAATGTTGGGGCTAACAAACCGTCTACAGACGGACGAGGACTATTTGAGGATAATCTTGACATCGTGGAGGATCCGTTTGAATTTCTTTCTCTAGATGCGCGTCTCTCACGTGGATTAATATGAAACAATCTCATAATCCCTTATAAAAAAGAAAAGAAAACAAGAATACAAAATTAATTTCTTTTTAAAAATTTAAATACACTAAACATGATTTATCTTATTTGAAAAATTTCTATCAAAACCTAATTACTACTTACATTATGCAATAACAGAATTGTAGTTTTTACTATGCATAAGTTTAAGGGTGGCGTCTAAAAAGGTTTTTCCTATTTAATGATCTACTCAGACGTGCAGTCACGCAATATAATAGACTTCACTCATTCTATAGTCGTCTTATATAATGATTTGTACTACGCTATTTTCTACTTTTTAATGCAGCACACTGAACTGAACACTAGATGAGTCGACTATAATGAGTAATTTAAATATTGTTTACAATTGAAAAGAATAAATTATGCAAGAAAACACTAGAAATTTAGTGTCTTTATTATCTGTAAATATTCAAAAGGAGAACAGTGAAAATTAAAAAAATCTCGGTCAATTTCAATAAGAGTTTCTGTAGAAAGCGTATTTAATGTTTATTCTACAACGCCATACGAAGTATATATAGTATTATTAAATAACAAAGATATGAACGGTCTAGCCTTAAACTATAACGCTTTTATGGTAAAAATATAATTTAATGTTCTTATTATGGAATAAATCGCTTTATATATTGTAAATTGTATTTAAACAGGCATTGACATAGACAATAAAACAGTAAAAATGTTTACTATTATAAAATAAATAAATTTATAAAAAGTAAATGAAAATATCAGAAAATTTTATACGTTTATGATTTATTCTGTTAAATATATTCTATATAAAATTGATTATTTTTGAAACGTTTTAAAATAAAATAGACCGAATTCGTCTATTTTTTAAAATATCAGATACATTTTGATAAAAGCTAGAACATATTGAAAATTTCAGCTAAAGAAAGGGCATGAATTGTGAGAAAAATATTTTTAAAAATAAATAAAAGATGAAAGTTATTTGTAAACTGGATAGATTCTTTAAGAAAAAAAAAGATCAATAATAACTTAGGTATTCCACTAAATATATAAAATTCTTTTTATTGATATAAACTAAAATTCGTATACGTAAGCTTACAACGAAGATATGTAATAAAAATAATACTTGTCACACTTATTGAGAGGTTAATTAATAAAAAGAATTATTATTTAAAATTAAAAATCATTGTTAGTATGAAATCTTTTTGACTTGTGTATAAAAGAATTCTCTTTTGATTTTCAGCTTGACAAATCAACCAAACAAGGAAAATTTTATATGTTATAGATGTACATTTCGATTTAACTAGTAATGTATTAAGAAAATATTTTTTAAGAATTAAATCTTTTGAAAAATACTGTACAGAAAATACTATAAATTTACACTTAAAATAATAAATTTATATAACAAAAATGTCTATTTAATAATACCTTTTAGAAACAATGAATTGTTAAGGAAACCACAATTAGTGTTAATAGCATTTTACAAGTAGAAATAGGCATTAAATAGCAATAAATATAAGAATTAAAACATTACTATCTGAAAATTACTTTTATTTAGAATTTAGAATCAATTTATACATTACGTTACTAAGTAAACTGTAATATTTTCTATATAATTATAATAGAAACGTGCAAATCATATTTTAACTAATATAAAGAAATTATGCAGTATATATTTTACTCCTCGATAATTGTCACAATTTAGAATTTAACTGCATTTATTAATAATTTAACTTTTGTGTCATGTGATATAAAATATGTTTTCATCATGTGCTTATTATGTAAGTTATATTTCCTATTTTTTTGTTCTTTTTTTTAAATAATTTCAAAAATTATTCTAATCACATCGTACAATTAACGTACTGAAACTATAAATATTAATGATCTTTATAATATGAATAAAATATTTTCTGAATTTTAAAATTAATCACAATTATTTGATTCAATTTTAATTGTCAATACAGTATTTGCAAACTTTTTAAATATATCAAATTATATAATTAAAACAATTGTTATATATTTTACATAGAATTGTTATCTATAAATTATTTTAAAAATAATTTTAATATAAAAATATATAAATGAAGACATTAAACTATAAAGGTAAAAGAGTTTTATTGATTTTTAAAATTAATCGGTGGAAAATCGTTCGGGTCAATAAATGAACCGGAGAAAAAGAAAATTTTAAAAAGTGGAAATTATTTTATAAAGTTGACATTACGCTTTTAATATTTTATTATATAAAACCTGAATTTTTTTAAATATACATTATAGTTTATATATATATATATATATATAAACTAGTGATTATAGTTTATACAAATACATATAAACTATAAACATAATAATTATGATTAGAGCCAAGAGTGCAGCTGTTGTATGGCTTTTGTATTTGATAAAATTATTCATAATCTTGTTCTGTATCTCTTTTATCAGCTTAGTTTCTGTTCTCAACCTTACTTGATTGTCAACTGACGTCAGACCATCTGTCTGAAACCTGTGTTATGGCTTCTGTACTGTTGCATTCACTGTAGGATAGCACTGTTTGACAGTGAATATACACAACGGTAAAAAGGAAAAAAACAAACATTATGACCTTAAGTTAGGTTTATAAAGAATCATTTTAAAAAGTGCATTTAAAACAATATATATATATAAAAATCTAAGTGCAAAGTGTAATTTAACTATATATAATTCAAAACTTACTATTTATTTATTTACATTTATTTTAAATTTATACAGTTTACCTTATCTCGAATCAAAACTTTATCGAGATATTAAATATTTAAATACATCAAATGTATTTTATTTAAGTAATAAATTGACTTTAAGTATAAGCGTAATTTAAAAAAACAATTTTTAATGAATTGATTGTATTAAAATATTAAACAATAATTTTAGTTTATGATAAAACTAAATATAGTTGCATGCGATCAATGTAAAGGATCTTTAACTTACGTTTTACTGTCAAACACTCGTATTTCGTAACACAAGAGTATGTTCATTTATGATATTCCATAACTGTTTAACTTAAGTAAAGAAGATTGTTTACATAATTTGATGATTGTAGACTTTACTTTGACAGATATGCTACTCTCAAATCCAGCGTTTAGTTTGTGAAATGTCCACTTCGAAACGTCACCAGATAGGTTCAGCCTGCAGATAGTTCCATGTCCAGTAAGGGGGTGTACGCTATTGGGAGGCGAAGATTTGCTTCATACTCGATAATAGCAACTCGCAATGTTAACGGAAAATTGACGATAAATGACTAAACTTTGATGAATATTAATACGCAATCATGTCAATAACATTAACCAGTTAATTTGAGGTTTTCCTGAATTAAAATTATCCTCTATAATAACCGGATCCGTGTGTAACTTCTAGAAGATTTATGCGTTATATTCTCGGTAATTTTTTTTTTAAATTTTAACTAAAATTTATTTATAAAACTTCAAAATTTTGTTTCCGGAAAAATCAATAAAAAAGCTCTCGTTTCTGTCTATCGATCGAATATATAGCGAGAAGAAGAAATATACTAATATATTAATATATTCGTTATTGTTGTGCAATTTTTAAAATTTGGATACAAATCATTATTGTTCATTACTAATTAACTGTATCGGATCGATTATAGAAGACTTTAAGTAGTTAATTTAATGAAGAAGCATGACAGCTGCAATCACGTTTAAATTTTGTATGAATGACATTTTTGAATAATTTCTAATGATTGATGATAGAAAAACACTGTTCACAAATGTGACATTAAAAAAATAATAATTTTTCAGATGAAGTTTAAAATGAAATGAATATTTTAAGCGATAAAATAAATCATATTTGATAATGACACTCTTTATTACCATTAAAAATCATTAGAATTATTATTTAATGTCAGTTTTTGCTCGACATGTATAAAAAATAAACGATCGTTTTTAAATCTCTGAAAACAATCCATCCAATTCGAAGAATTTTTCACCTCTTGACGTCATTCTATAAAATTACTTTCAAGTTTTTTATCTATCGAAATGAGANGATAAATGACTAAACTTTGATGAATATTAATACGCAATCATGTCAATAACATTAACCAGTTAATTTGAGGTTTTCCTGAATTAAAATTATCCTCTATAATAACCGGATCCGTGTGTAACTTCTAGAAGATTTATGCGTTATATTCTCGGTAATTTTTTTTTTTAAATTTTAACTAAAATTTATTTATAAAACTTCAAAATTTTGTTTCCGGAAAAATCAATAAAAAAGCTCTCGTTTCTGTCTATCGATCGAATATATAGCGAGAAGAAGAAATATACTAATATATTAATATATTCGTTATTGTTGTGCAATTTTTAAAATTTGGATACAAATCATTATTGTTCATTACTAATTAACTGTATCGGATCGATTATAGAAGACTTTAAGTAGTTAATTTAATGAAGAAGCATGACAGCTGCAATCACGTTTAAATTTTGTATGAATGACATTTTTGAATAATTTCTAATGATTGATGATAGAAAAACACTGTTCACAAATGTGACATTAAAAAAAAATAATTTTTCAGACGAAGTTTAAAATGAAATGAATATTTTAAGCGATAAAATAAATCATATTTGATAATGACACTCTTTATTACCATTAAAAATCATTAGAATTATTATTTAATGTCAGTTTTTGCTCGACATGTATAAAAAATAAACGATCGTTTTTAAATCTCTGAAAACAATCCATCCAATTCGAAGAATTTTTCACCTCTTGACGTCATTCTATAAAATTACTTTCAAGTTTTTTATCTATCGAAATGAGATTTCTAAAGGTAAGTAAATCCTACTTGCAAATCATAAATTTACTTTTTTAAACGAATTTTTAGAAATACTTTTTATACTAAAATATATTTATCATATTTATTAAATAATACGTTATAATAGAAATTTAATATCATTGACATTTAAGCAAGAATCTCTCTATAAATATAAAAATATTCATTCAATGTCATTGAGGATTAAAGCAATTAATATTTAATATTCTTTAATTATATAACTATAATTACAGTAATTAAAAATTAGAACCGATGATAAAACAGTTCTTGTGTCATTACGAGTATACAGAGTTATTAGGAAACTATAATTTTATATTGTAATTTATGGTCAGACGTAAAATTTAGAATGAAATTTAATCATGATTGCGCTGTTAAACATATTCTAATTATTAAATAAAACGAAATTTATAAGTCAACAGATGGTGAAGTAAACATTGGAGTATAATGCGCAATTTTTAAATGTTCAAATACTTTTTTTATCATTTGCAATATATTCGAATGGTAAGATTTTAATTACCTAAAATGTTCGACTAGCAAATAAGATCGCCCAGTTAATTATTTTCCCAAAATGAAAGCTATTAACATGTAAATTAGGGCGTATGCTATTTATTTGAAATTAATACATTATTTAAATACATATCATTACTTTACAGTCAAATAAAGTAATTTATAAACTTTTACTTATTATAATGTGTTTTGAATAAACTTTATATAATTTTAAATTTGGAATTCTGATATAATATAATATCAGATTTTACAGATAAAATATTACAGGCTTTAATATA
>NW_019384478.1:332320-450659 GCF_000671375.1 Centruroides sculpturatus
ATATATATATATATATATAGTAATTTAAGATCAAGTTTCAACGATAAACGAACTACACTAATAAAATTTTAATATAAACTGTTATTGAACTACAAAAGAATCTAAGGCTTTTATATTATTTAATGTTTATATTTTAACTTTTAATGAAATGATGATTAAGATTTTAAATTATTTTTTTGGAAAGAAATTTATCTAACAAGTTATTTATTTTGGGGATTCTTCATTGGTTAATTAAAGAGGAGTGTACTTACATTAAAAAAGACTATATTTTTATAAAAGTTTAGTTAAATTAATAAGAATATAAGGATGAAGTTTGAATGTTTTATAATTAAAAAATATTCATTGTTATTTTAAAGTAATTAATATACATGTAGCGTGTTATGTTGCATTGTAATTAAAATTGATAAGAAGCAGTTTAGAATGTTTTAGTTATTAATATAAATTAAACTGAAATATCCTGTACAACTACTGCATTTACGGTATTATTGAACGAACGGATTATCGAACAAAGGTTGCAATTTCAATGTAAAGATGCGACTGTTATGTCGAACGTCCTTTGTCTGATCAATAAGAACAAAAGAGCTTGATTCAATTATAATTTTAAACTATTCTTACACAGAATTTTTCTGGCTTTATTTGTTTTCTTCTCTAAAAAAAATAAATATCAAAGTAATAAAGTAAATCGTTTTAGTTAAACGTATTATGCGTTCAATCTCTATATAGGTCTAACCTAGTGTGAAGGTTATTATAGAAAGGAAAAGTTAAAAGGAGGAGAATTAGTTTCTAAAATTTTCATATTTTCTAATTATCCAATTGATTTATTCTTTCTCTGAAATATTTTAAAATAAAATCGATTTAAAACCGCAAAGAATTTAGATCCAAATTAACATTTAAATTTATCTTACTAAATAATTTAGTATTAAAAATTTTTTTTAAATTTAATTTTATAACGAAAACGATTTTTAATAATAATAAACAATTATTAAACGCCATATGACTTAGGAAAATAAAAACTTATCAATATTATTGAAGAATCTCTTTGTAGTGATGTTCAATCAGCATAAGGGTTCTTTATGGACACTAGATGAGATGAAAGCTAATAAATCAACCGATAAATCTCTGTTGACATGATGAAGTTAAAATTGGTAATGCGAACTTAAAGTAGACAATTATTTTCTCGAAATGATTTAATAAAAATTGAAATATGTTTACCAATTCACGCAAAATGAATATTATAAAATAAGTTATAAAAAATTAAAGTGATTAACTTTTTAATATACAGGATAGATAAATACATATAAATAAATATGTTTGTGTTATGTAAATACATAAATATATAAATATATGTAAATAAATATATTCGTTATATTTGACTGGTTGCATTAACTTTATAATATTAATATTGTCAAATATATTATTATCATTATGTACACATATATAAAGGTTTAATAATATAATATTTATAGTTTTATATACAATTCTCAAATTTAAGTTTTAGAATTAGGCCTGTTTGAAAATAAGCTATTTATTAATTGAAAATTATTAATTAATAATATTTCTTATATAAATCTGTATATTTTATATTTACAGATAAAAAGTGTTAAGCTAGTACAATAGTTGCAATTTTTTATGGTTCAAAATTGAAAACAATTTGCTATTAGATTAGTTTAAACTCTTTCCTCATTTTATTCAAATACCAAGTATTTGCATTGTGTTTTAAATATTTAACGAATTTATATGTACACAGCAAGATTCTCAAAAAGGACTGCTTGTCCTTCTGCTAAAAACATCGAAGATTCATATGAAAATTTAACCGCAATCGATTCAAAAATAACATTATTTTTAAATTAATTACTTAGTCAACTACATAAATTGTATAATGCAAATAGTCGATCTTTTTTAAAATTTATATTAATCTTACGTTTAACTTTCTAAATTAATTTTAACTGTAAGATCAAATTTACATTTTAAATATAATGAATTAATTTGACGTTATTTAAATCGGTTTGCTTTGCCGTGAACTAGAAATGTTAAGATGCTTACTTTTTATATCATCTATTTCTTGTACACCAGTGGTCGAATGGATAAAACCACTAAACACCGGTAGTTGGTCGCAGGTTGGAGCCTGACCAACGGACTAGCCATGTGGAGTTGTCTGGGTTTCTTCACGTGTCTAACACCTAAATAGAAACCAGTTTTCCATCCTCGTAGGCTTGAATTTCCATCCATAAGCGATAAGATTGGCTTTATGATAAGTTTTAAGGTAACGCAAAACATTGGCAATTTACCAACGGGAATTGCTTCCTGGGAGGAATTTTTTGTAAAACTGGTCCTTATTTAGATATTAGACACATGAAGGAAACCATAAAAGTCCACGTTGCCCGTTGGTGAGGCGCGAATCCGTGTCCAATTATCTGTGTTATTTAGTGGTTTTATCCTGGGCAATTCATAAAGGACAGAGGGAGCATGTCCCCCAATATTTTGGGGAAAATTGTACACTTTTTACAGTATGGTATATTTTTAATACCACTTTATAAAAAATTAGAAGTAGAAACAAGTGCTGCAGGTAAACCTAACTTTTTATATCCACTCAAAGCTCGATAACGAGAAATTTTTATTATTCGTTGTTATTGGCCCGACTCCCTAATATAGGCCTATACACAAATCGAAGTCGATGCTCCCGGGAGGCATACCCCTTTGGCAGATCGCCCATGTGTTGCGTTTCTATATTCCATAAACCAAGCATATCATCAATTATTTTAAAATCAAGTTATTAACAACAATTTTTATCAAAACTCATTAAAATTTTTCATAAAAATGAATTAATCGTTGCGTTTAGAAATTTAAAAAAGAAAATGAATGGTATATATTAAATTTATACCAAAGAATTTCTTTTAATCTTTTTTTAAAGCATAAACCAATTTTTACTTTTTATTATTTCTTGATATATTTTAATTAATTTTATAGTTAAAAAATGATTTTATTTTTTGCATACTTGATTCATAACATGGAATAATTTGAAATTTATATTAATTCAATTAATTAATTTTTGTGATAGAATGATTCTCAATCACAAAAATTAATTTCACTTACCTTTTCTAAGTGAAAAAAATTTTAAGTGTTTTCGTCTCACAAAGTACGCAATTTATATTTTTCTTGGTAAGAAATATTATCCAATTTATTTTATAGTACTTATTTAAATCAACAAAAATTAAAAAGGTAATCAGATTACAATTAATTAAAGAGTAGATGTTACAGGTTTCTGTAGAGCAAATTGCAACCGAACTTTTGTATACATACTGTTCTGAGTATACGGTTTCGATTTTCATGAAAAATTTGACTTTAAAATTTTTTCACTTGGAAAAAATTTGGAACTACTCTTCTTTTAATGTGTCCTTTTAAAATGAGTTGCAAAACGTTTTTTTCGCAATTTTCGTTAGGACAGCCATGATGCTCACTTTGCCTGATCGAGCTTACTTGTTAAACACTTCTATCTCTGGCCGGCAAAATTATTGCATTTCTTAATTCCAAAAATTCTTTAGAAAGCGTACAGATAAGCACATTATAGCAGCACCAAATTTTCTATTAGTGGCTGAATGTAGAAGTAACCTTTCTCGAAAATCGAAACCTCATACTAAGGATAATATATACCTCGTACTGTACATTAGCGAGGTTACGGCCGACGTTTTCATCTCTAAAATGTGAACGTCGGCCGCAACCTCGCTATTAAGTTTGGTTTACTCAATAATTCTTTCTACAGAAGAGTTCAGAACACCTACTTTTAAATTGTGATTACCTTGTATTTTATTTAATGACTTTATGAAAAATTTAAGAGCTTTAGTAAAACTAAAAGTTTAAGTCTCTTAAATGTTAGTTAGCCTATTAAATTGAATTTTATTATTTTACTGTTCATCTCAGCGCATAAATATCAATTTCTGAAGGAAGATACAGTATACATATTTAAAAACAAAAGCGTAGAAAGCCTTATAACAAAATGATAATAATACTCGATTAAATTATCATTATTCTTTAACTTAAATACGTTGAATACTAAGTATTAATTAACGTAATTAACGTAAGACGTTAATAAGTATTTAGTATTCAACGTATAGATCCTAATATATAAAACATATACATACCCAACAGAAAAAAATGAACAAAAGAGAAGAATAAAAATGTTCTATGAAGAACCAAATTATCCAAAGGATAATGCTGTAGTCGTCTCAACTACCGAGAAAGCAGATTAACCATCCAAGAATGTAATACAAGAACATCGTACTTTGTATTTAAGAATTAAATACACGGTACAAACTTTACTTAAGCTAAACTTACCAATTAAGATCGAACTCACTCTTTTTTATTGTTTTTGATATTTTTTTAAAATAATAATAATAATAATAATAATAAAATAAAAGTTGGATCGATTGATATTTTGAATGCTAGTCAACAATAATTTTCAACATTTTTGAAAATACCAAAAAATTGTTCGGATTTAAAATCGATATTTCTCGATGTAAAAATACATTTAAATTTCATGAAAAATCAAAAGTAATCTAATGAAACTGTTAAACGAAAACTCTAATAAGCCATTTTTTGTGATAATTATTGAACATTTTAGATTTATTTCTTTATGTAGGATGTATATTATTGATTTTTGATTAATTCTGTCCTATAGTCTAAGAGGATCTTTTTAATAGCTCATTATGGGATCGATCAAGCCCTTAATAGAGAGGTCAGGCGCTGACTGGTAAGGAATGGACCCCGACATGGATCACCTCCCGAAAAATTGCTGGAGTTTTTCGACTGCCCGAATTCAATCTCTAGTCTTCAAGAGCGGGATAGTGACGTATTGACTACTTTGGCCATCCGGTCGGCTATCAGGCATACTAATAGTAATATAAAACATTAAAATTTATGAGAAAAAAATGCTAACATTTTATCCTTTTTAATATTTATACTGCTATTATAATTCTTTAAAAACAATTATATTTTTTTATATTTAAATATGTCTTATAAGGCGCATTATTTTTATTTTATTTTTATTTGCAACGTAAAATCATTTTTCTTCAGTTTAACGTTTATTTATAATTTAGATCTTTGACATAAAATTTACTAGTAATCTACATAAAAATAAAATAATTTCATATCAGAATTATTCATGTAATTATAGTTTCAAACTGACAAAACAAATTTAACAAATTTGGGAAGTTGTGTTTTACGAAAGAATCGCTTATTAAATAAAAACTTGGCTTTTCTGCTTTTGTCTTCTTTCAATTTTGTTAAGAAGTAAAAATAATATAATCGATAATTTAGATATTTCTTATTCGATTTTCTTATTTATCGATCTTTTTTTATAGTTTTATTTATTTATTTCTATATATTTTTTTATTCTTCACACTTGAATTTTCTCCATACTTTCTATTCTATTGACTTTTCCACCGTAAGGAATTTTTAGAACGAGTGATAGCTTATCTCTTGGAAATTTGCTTATTTATTTATTTATTTATATTTTGATTTTAATCAATTTAGAGCATCAATTCTTGTTTTTAATTAATGTTTTATGATGTTAGTATAATAAATCTAGCATTACGAATTTTAGTACTTAGAAATAAATTACGTTTTCTGCAGTTTTTTTTATTACTTTCTTTTAATTCTACAGTTTCAATCGGGTAAATTTTTCTAATAAAATCAGTTTCCGATATTAGTTTTACTTATCTTTGTCTCGTTGCATTTATTATCATCACAATAAAGATAAATTCCATATGTTAGCAGTTAGCTTGAAAATTTATTGATTCTTTCTTTATTTCTTTACAACTTCATTTTGTTTACAACTTCGTTATATAATAATTATCAATTTATTTTTCTCGGTTGTTTTACATTTATAATGTGATTATTCTAATCTAAAAAATATAAAGCAATTTTCGTATTGAAAATACAAAATCTACTTTATTTTATTTTATCGAATATTTGAAATACTTGTTAAGTCGTATATATTAAAATTTTATTAGCAATTACAAAAGTAAATATAAAATTTAAAATTATTTTATATAGATAAATAATCAATTTGTCTTTTGTATGTTATCCATAAGCAATTTTCTTGTACTGAATTTCATAAACAATAGTTTATGTTTTTGCTATATAAAAATATAAAAACTCGAATTTTTTATTTTGTCTTATGAGATAAATGTCATTTATTTTGAAATAATATTGTAATTATTATTATTAATCAATAGATTTTAAAGATATATTTGGATAGTCTAAAAACTACATTTTATTTTCACAAAAGAGAAGAAAAGACATGGTATTTGCAACTTGCTTTTGTAATATACTTCTTTTTCCTTCTTTCTTTTTTTTTGAAAAGAATTTGATATATTTTTGTATTCTTTGTGGATTCGCATTACTGTTAGTTTGGAAATATGCTTTTCATGTTTTGTAGATGCATTTTACTGATAAGCGATGTTATTTTTTTATGATTTATTTAAAATTCTAGTTTACTGTTTTATGAATTTATCAAATTTTTAACGTTTAATTAAGTTTAAAATTTTGTTTTGTTTATGTCTAGTGGATTTCTATTAATTTACATTAAAAAAATTCCTCGTAAGAAAAACTTAAATGTCATAAAATAATTTTAAAATACTATATTTCAATATGGCATGTATTTGTATTAAATTTTATATTAAAAGACTTATTTATTATATTTTAAATTGTCAGATTTCACTATTCTTTTGTCATAAATTTATAAGATGTAAAGTAGAATACATCACTGTAAATAGTAAATTCTAATTTGTTAAAGAAGAATTCTGATATATTTGCATAATGTGTGTACTGCACAGGCTTATAGGCCTATTGTATCTTGTCCATCATTAATTTATTTATTTTACTTTGATGTCTTACTTTTTAAATTTATTTAGATCTATTATTATTAAGCTTGTATGCTTGTAAGCTTAAATACTCACCAAATTTTAATGTTTGATTTGTCGATTTTCCTGTTTTATTAGTTAATAAAATATATGATATATTTTATTAGAATGACCGACGAATTACAGTTTAAAATGTTTACGAGGATATAAACAGTGAAAATTAATAATAAAACTGCTAAAATTCAAATATTGTATTAAACATATCGGAATAAAAGATGTATTAAACACGAGTTTAAACATACTGTCGTCATTTTGTTTATTTCCAATTTATTTTCCACGAAATTTTCACTGAAATTAATTTTTTAATAAATGAAATTCGCGTTTTCTGTATTGATTAACATTGTGTTTGATTAAATATTTAGACATCGTTACAACTAGTTAAAGAGGAGTTAAGTAAATAAGAGAAAGTTAAAATAAATTATTTTATTAATCTATTTTTTGCGATTATATTTAACTCAAATTTATAATTTACTTAATTACGTTTAATTAATGTTGGGATTAAGTTTAAAGTTTTATTTTTTAATTAGACCTACAACAAGTTATAATTAAATTAAATCTGTTAGGTTTTACAGATTTTATCTATTGTACTCTTTTCTAAGCTGGAAGAGAGGGGAAAATCACTCAGATTCGAATTAGACATGTAGTAAAGAAGTTCGAATCAAATTTAAATTTGTATCCTTCACAGGACTAAGGAAATATCAGATTGATTTAAAGATAAATAGTCAATAATTTTGTCAATAAAAACTCAGAAAGAAATTGTGATTATTTTAATTACATAGAATTTAAATTTTACTTTTTAAATTATTAACGCGTTTTTATTATATGTGAGGACATATAGGCCTACAGATAAGAAATTTAATAAATGTTAAAGTATATTAAAATTAATATAAAATATTTTTACTGTGTTTTTCTAAAATGTAACATTTACCATTTCCAATTTCTCATCTTTGCTAGATAATAGACATAATTATTACGTAGCTTGGGTGATCAGATAAGTTTAATATCCTAAGGCCTCGTGTTAATTAATCAATATGTAACATCAATACTAATCCTGTACAGCCATGCTTTAAAATACTATTAAGTAATTAATTTCGTTTCCAATAAATACTAAAAATTTGGCTTGTGTTTGTCATTCGATTTCAAGAAATATTTGGGATACAATTACATTTAAAAATTTTCGTATTAACTTTTTGGCTGTTATAAAATATAATATAGGAAAGTATGGTAATCGGTCAAATTTTGACTTCTCAATCTTTTTTAGTTTTTATTTTAATAAGAACATAAAACAAAAATTTTATCTTTTCGATAGTCTCTGTTAGAAAGTGGTCGTAGAATTTAATGGTGTGACGTATTACTTACGTTGAATATTACAACTAGTTACTTGATAACATTTATTTATTTACTTTTACATTTCTGGACACCCCGGACCCAAAAATTAAAAAGAGAAAAACAAAAACAAAATTGTTTGTGTGTACACGTCTCAAGGGCGGGGAGAGAGAATGTCATATTTCGAATGAAATCAGACTTAATGAAAATTTTACTCGTAATTAGCATTTATGGTTTTTTAAAAAACTCATCTCCACGCTAAGAACGACGCTTTTTGCCTTTTTACAATAATTAATAATATAAAAATTACTTTTTAATAAAATTTCATAACAGATGACGCTACACATAATTTTAACTTTGAGCTGCTTTTCTTTTTTTAACTTACAAGTTAAATATTTCTTCTTTTTTTTTCAAAAGAGAAATTTATCATAATTCAACAAAATTACTCCTCTTAAGCTTTTCTTATTAAATGTGATATCTTAGTATAATTGAAAATTATCGGACTTCCTAATCCTCTTACTTTCCTGTATGGGTGCTGGGAAAGTCGAGCAAGTCCTTGCCACTTTCTTTTTATATATTTATGAATATGTAATTTTATTTCGATCTGAAATATATTAATGCATTTTTTCCCGTTAATATTTTATCTTACTTTTAGCTATTTAAAGTTTACGTTTTCGAAAAAGGAATTCAATACATCTGACATTAGTTTGTTGATACAAAATACTTATACATTGATACAGGTATATAAGTACACAGATTAAACCTGTAGGCTTGTGTCCACTATATATAAATATATATATATATATATTTGGAACAATGACTAGAAATTTTAAAAAATATTAATGAAAAAATGTTTTAATGTTATTCAGGTGAGATTTCCAAATATTAAATGTGTAAGTAGGATATTTAGAAACGACTAATAACAAATAGTCAGTATAAAAATAAATAAAATTAATTATATTAAATTTATATGCAGTTAAATTATTTTCTTATTTTAAAAGTTATGTATATTATTCAATGACAGGAAAGCAAAATTTGATGTTAACGAGTTTGTGAATCATTTTTGACGTAGTTAAATAGTAAATTTTCTCATTTATGTTCTAGAATTATGATTCCAATAGAACACGTGTTTTTACTTTTCTGGCTGTTATATATAACAGAGGGAAAATATGGCGATCGTCAAAAAATGACTTCCTCAAGAGTTTTACATTTTTAGATTCAGGGAATCTTTATGCGTCGAGAAATAAAAATAAATAAAAACATAATGGAATAATCAATTGCTTTTAGTTTCTAATATTTTCTTACACTCGGTCTAGATCAAATAGACAAATATACATGCGGGCTTATCACACCAGTGAACGAGACTACATCTACATCTACTATTTGATCTAGAGTAAGTGTAAAAAAATAAACAAATGAAAAATTTGGAGTGTTTTCTGTATGTATGGATGTTAGTGAGTGTGTGTGACACAATTTTGTTCACCCACTTTGAAGTTTAATAACTGGTATGCCTTTTCAAAGATTTCTGAAATTTTGCAAAAAGGTTTGTGTATTGATGCTATTAAATTTTGGTGGTTAAAAGTCAAGGTCTTGGAGATGGGAAGATAGAGAATGTTATGTGTCATATCTCGATTGGGGATGGACTTAATGAAGGTTTTACTCGTTATTAGCATTTACAATTTTTTTTAAAATATAAAACTCATCCCTACTCTCAAAATTAAGCTTTATGCCATTTTATAATTGTTAAGAATATAAAAAGTTTTTCTAAAAAAATATCATAACAAATTGCACCATACACAATTTTAATTTTTTTTAAATTAACGCCACACAGTTCAACAAACTTGTCTATAATTAAAATGGTGAGGCATGAAAACAGACAGGAAAGTCTGATATAAATATTAATGTAATGTCACTAATAATGATCCAACAACATAAATCATATAAACTTATACTGTAAAAATAAATTTAAAAAAAATGTAATATTTAAGTATCTGATATTAACAAAATAATGCTATTTTACTAATAGTAAATAAATTTAGTTATGCAACATTTAATAAAACGTAATATTATTGCATTTAAACTAACTTTTGCAATTAGATTTGCCAAACGTCCTCTATTTGGGAGGACTGTCCTCCATTGAACTATATTTAATTGTATCCAAAAGGAGGACATTGATGATTAAAGGAGAACGCGATGTTGCTTAATTTTACTTTATTATCTCTGAAATATTACCGGCAGATGACGTTCTAATATTTTATTTTCCTATTTTAAAGTAATAATTTCGTGTTTATCACTCACTAAAGTAAAAGAAAGAGAAAGACACACACTACTATTAAGTTAGAGTCGGACAAACAAATAAAATTTAGGTTAATTAAAAATAAGGTATATTTAAAAATATTAATTAAATTATAAAAAAAATTCTGACACGACTTGACAATTACAATAAAGTCGAATGGTCCACAATCTTTTCTGTTACATATCTTGAAAAGGTGCCTGATTAACGGGCTGACCGTGTGGAGTTTACCGGATTTCCTTCACGTGTCTAACATTTAACAGGAGCCAATTTCCTATAGAAGTCCTCTCGGGACACAACATTCGCTTGGCAAATTGCTTTCGTGTTACTTTGTCTTATCCACCAAACCAAACTATACTTTGAAAACTAAGCTTTAATATTATCTATAAAAATTAAATATCTTTAAAAATATATATTTTTATACAATTTATTACACTTAGCTACCAATGATTTTCTGGTAACACTAAAATCGCAATCTTTTATAAAATAACTAATTGATCAGAAACTTTAATTGATATGCAAGAGAAAATATTCCAATCTAACTTATAACTATATAATTCAGAAGACAAGTAGAGAACAAGAAATAATTGGAATAATGTAAAGTTAATTGGTTAGTTAACGTGACGACACATCAGCACCGCTTGATGTGTGTAGCTTTTTTATCCATTTTAGACAAGCCTAATTCGCATTGAGCTTGACCAACTTAGATGAGAATGGAAAACGACATCTTGATCCATATTAATCACTAGATATCACAGAACTTGGATCGATTTCTAATTTGAATTCCTAATAGTAATAGACTATCTCATCGTAAGGCCATCTATCCAACTTAATGTAAAAAAATTATTATATTTATATTATTGTATTTGAGTCTATAATCATAATAACTTGATAACGCGATATATACTATATATTACAATACTTTATGTATAAATAATCACATATAAGATCAGTTTCAAGTCAAGCGATGACAAACACTTATGTTAAAACCCGATTATCTTCTGCATATCAAGAGATGTACAATGTACAATGTATTATACAAATTGTTATATCGATGCAAATATTTTTCGAATAATTTTTTTCATTTTATTTTCGATTATTTCTGCCTCAAAGTCGAAGAAAGAAAGACAAATTCCGTTATAAGTATGATTATAAACCAGCTTTCTCGAGAAAGCGTAGAAAGTTTTTAAATTGCCGATTGATGGAAGTGTTTGAATAATACGATAGTTCGAATAATAATAATAAATGTATTTGACGATTTAGAAATTAAATTTCTATCTCAGATTGCATATCATATAAATACAGAAAACCTTAGGTATTCCAATTAACTCTTTAGAATTGTAATTACCAGGAGGATTATAAAATTTATGAGTAATCAAAATTGTACGAAATTTCTCGGCATTTTTTATTTTGTATCGTTTACTTTTTAATAATTTTTGTATTTTATATTTTTAGTTTTTAAAAAATAAAAAAATTTTTGCAATGTGAATTATAAAGTATACGTAAAAAACGGTTTGAGAAATGTATTGAAATGTTATTGAGAAATGTTTATGCAAAACTGGAGTTTTCCTGGTTGGCATTTTTATATTTTTATTTTCATTCATTATAAAATTACTAATGTCGGTTGTATTCTATGTATTGTAGCATGAAGAGGGGATGTTTCAATCCCGAAATGCGTTACGAATAAAATTTCTTTGGTCAATTATCTCCTGATTAAAACAGACTTGGTTATAAGGCAAGCTCGGGTTTACTGTTTGATAGTCTTAATTGGAATACTTTTAGGTTTAATACACTTATAAAAATAATTATTATACAGTATTGTTATATTGGATATTAATGAATAGAATAAAATTAGTAAAATTTTTTTACTAGCTAAAACTTTGGTTCGGATGAATAGTAAACAATGTACAATTATAAATACATTTATTTATTTATTTATTTTCTATCGGTTTTTAAATACGTTTCATCCATTTACTAAGGTTACCAATGAGGCAAAAAAGAAAAATTTGCTCTGAGTGTGCCTTGAATCTGTTCTCTCTGTTGGAAGCTTTTACATTTCCCATTCAGTTCGCCTTAAGGATCATTCAAATATGACATCCGCACTTGGAAGGAGGATACGTAAAAATTTTGTGATAGATTGTGATGGGGATGTAAATAAAGGTATTCCTCGTATAACACGGTAGATGCGTTGCGAAAAAGTGCCGTGTTATGCGAATTCGTGCTATACGAAACAAAGAACTAATACAAAACATAGGGCTACGTTTCAGAAGTTAGCAAAAGTATACTGTTGTTTTTTATTACTAAGAGAAATATATTTATTAAACAATCAATAATTTATTTTCAATTAATAATTAACTAACAAGCACTGTTAGTATTAAAAGCACTGTTAATATTAATTTTAGTTAAACGAGGGAGTTTTTTTCTTTTTTCTTAGTATCGTCATTTTTTTTTTGTTGGTCTTTATCAGAAATATCAGCAACGTCTTCATTTTTTTTATTTTTATCATAATTTTTTGTGATGACGAAATAAAAATATGTTATTAATCGATAATTTGTTATAGCAGGTCGCGTTTGTTTAGTCGAGTAACGAGCGATTTTTTTCGAGAATTTGTGCTGGAATAAGTGTTGTTCCAGTACCGAGATACCGTTGTATTTCTTTCGTCATTTTTACGAACGATTATTGACCTACGGTTTAAAAAACGTTTAATAACACTTATCTAAAAATGCTTAAATAAACTGTACTAAATACGAAGATTAATCTATCGGCTTTTTCATAACGTGGTGGATTTAAAACAAAACATGGTGGCAGTCTTAAGGGCTACTGGTGGTTGGTTGGTTGATTATGATCTGGTCGGGCTTGAGCTTCTAGGCTATGCAGCCCCGGCATAAGAGTTTAGTTTAAGGGCTAAAGTCTGAAAGCAACGACAACGACACCTGGTTGATAATAAAATTTCTTTCTTGTCCTAGCTTTCTTAGCACTTTTCATTAAAGGAAACCTGACGACAAACACAAAATAATTTGAAAATTTCAAAATTCTAAAATCCATAGGCACGCGTGCTTACTTGAATAAAAGATATATTTATCGAATAACGAAGTTTATTCTTAAAAATTGTAAAATTTTGTACGGAGAATTTCCAAAACCGTGTTAGAGCGAAACCGGAAGTCGTGTTATACAGAATATATCCTCAATTTTCAAATCGTGTTACGGAGATACCGTGTTGTACGAGGGATACCTATAGAATGATGAAGTCGTAAAGATTCACAAAAAATTTACAATTTGGCGATTATTTTTGTGTGGAACTGTTCTCCATAACAATAACACGTTCCTTTTATTTCCCATCCTTATTTCCGTTTCCAAAACTCGTTTCGGAAGTTTCATCTCCCCTCCTCAGCATGATACCTGTAGGTATACATATATATTTATTTTACATTTTCTTCCTCATACATTTATATTAGTTCAGGTAATTTTAATGTAAATATAAGATTAAGAAAATGTATCGATAAAATAAATATGTATACAAACAGGAACCATACTGAGGAGGAGAGATGAAACTCCCAAAAGGTATAGACTATGTGGAAACGGAAATAAAGATGGAAAATAAAAGGCATGCTTTATTAACTAGTAACAATAAATATCCAATTTAAAATAATTTTTTTTATACCAAAATTACTATGTAAAAATATTTTGATTCATGATCACACTACACGGTAATGCATATTTAAATCGGTACAGTTTAGTAGAAGCGCTGTACTAAATATGCTCTATTGAAGGTGCTTTAGTAGAATGTTTAATATGAATGAATAATGGAAACAATTTAATCTTTAGAGATACAGATTATAGATAAAGGTACCGCTGAAAGATATACCGGTATAAGTTATGTATAGTTTAGGAGTTAATACAATATAATTGAACTCTTCTGTGGTAAATCGATGAATTTTGTTTTTCTTTTGCTTTGTCTATTGCCTATTTTTTAAAAATTATTTTTGCCTTCGCAAAAATATGAATAAATTAATGTGTTATATATCTGTTTTTCAAAAATGCTTGGTTTTAAAATTTGGAGGTGACAGAACAAGAGTGACATCAGCACAGGGATGTCTGAAACTTGTTGACATCATATTTGAATGACCCATTAGCGGCTGTAGGCAATTATTCAGAATAATGGATTATAATTCAAAACTGAATTAGACCTTAGCAATTTTTTCTAATTATGTCGTTAGAACCTATTACAGATTATATTGGAAAGTAATCGCATAATAGATGATACAATAAATGAATATATTAGTCTATTACAATATTTTACTAATTCAAGATTCGAGAATAAATCAAAATACTCTAGTTAAACGCTGATTGGAAGTTCATATTATAGAACCATTCAATAATTTTCTATTGTTTTCTTGAAATGTTACATATACTGTTTGAAAGATAAAATTTATCTATAGTCAAGACTAAAATGTATATATAATTATTAGCTCACCTTAAACATTTTAGAATAGGATTCCATAGTAAAAAAGAAACCACGAACCTTATTGATTACCTTCCTGTGACTCATTCATGTACAATATTTTGCTGTACTGTTTTTCGTCAACTTAATACAGTACAATAAAAAGTTCCAATACGTATTGTATAGTATAATAGTAAAGATTAAAACTCAAATAATTAAGTAAAATTCATGATCTATTGAGTGATCATCGAATTACATTGATAAGTCAGAAAGCTTATCTCTGCTCTCGGCTCTTAGCCTAGGGCGCAGCGAATAAATGTAAATGCTAATTAAAATAATTTAGAATGATTCTGGAGGTTACTAAGAATCCTCAAAAATGAATGCAAATTCTAGAGCTTCCACTAATTTTGTATTTATAACTTTTGTAAATACATTACGTAATTACATTTAATTATTATTACATTAAGCTTATCTAAATCAATTATTAATCTTTCATATCAATATATATCTCATATTTCCAAATTGAAAAAGACAAAACGTTTTAAAATGGTATCTCAAACAAAAAATTAAATCGTCTCAAATTATTGTAATTATTTTTTCGAATAATGTGTCAATTGAATCGTTTTTGGAGTTTTAATTTTTTGAATTTTTTTATGCTTAAATAAAATATTGTTAAAAATCAAAAATGAAATTCATTGAAAACGAATTAAGAAACAATAAAACTTTAAACAAATATTTATTTTCTATAGGCTATCAATGTTTTTAATAATTTCAATACAACTTTAAATAAGTTTATGAAACTCTTGATTGTACCATTCTTTGTTTCGTAATTGATAGCGCACCAGATCCATTTTCCTTGTTAACAGATTTACTGTCATTTCATTGTGGTAAGAGAAACTAATTATTTGACAGCGTCCAAAATTTGAACCGAGAATGGTCTTTCTTCAAAAGAACTAATGTAATTCCAAAAGCTAAATTCATGCTGTGAATAGAAGAGTTAAACAAGTTAATTTTACTACAAATCAATTTGGTCTGTACTTGCATCTCCCATACAAATAAAAAAATTAAAGGTTAGAATAAGAAATAAATTGTTTGTTTTCTCCGCATAGACATAATGAGATTATTTTGAAATAATATTGTAATTATTATTATTAATCAATAGATTTTAAAGATATATTTGGATAGTCTAAAAACTACATTTTATTTTCACAAAAGAGAAGAAAAGACATGGTATTTGCAACTTGCTTTTGTAATATACTTCTTTTTCCTTCTTTCTTTTTTTTTGAAAAGAATTTGATATATTTTTGTATTCTTTGTGGATTCGCATTACTGTTAGTTTGGAAATATGCTTTTCATGTTTTGTAGATGCATTTTACTGATAAGCGATGTTATTTTTTTATGATTTATTTAAAATTCTAGTTTACTGTTTTATGAATTTATCAAATTTTTAACGTTTAATTAAGTTTAAAATTTTGTTTTGTTTATGTCTAGTGGATTTCTATTAATTTACATTAAAAAAATTCCTCGTAAGAAAAACTTAAATGTCATAAAATAATTTTAAAATACTATATTTCAATATGGCATGTATTTGTATTAAATTTTATATTAAAAGACTTATTTATTATATTTTAAATTGTCAGATTTCACTATTCTTTTGTCATAAATTTATAAGATGTAAAGTAGAATACATCACTGTAAATAGTAAATTCTAATTTGTTAAAGAAGAATTCTGATATATTTGCATAATGTGTGTACTGCACAGGCTTATAGGCCTATTGTATCTTGTCCATCATTAATTTATTTATTTTACTTTGATGTCTTACTTTTTAAATTTATTTAGATCTATTATTATTAAGCTTGTATGCTTGTAAGCTTAAATACTCACCAAATTTTAATGTTTGATTTGTCGATTTTCCTGTTTTATTAGTTAATAAAATATATGATATATTTTATTAGAATGACCGACGAATTACAGTTTAAAATGTTTACGAGGATATAAACANTAATGTATGAAAATAAATGTAATTATACTGTCTAGCGTTAAAGCAAAATAAGTAGAAGTACTGTACATATAGAATATTTATGATAAATTATATCTAAGATGTTAATAATAATCAGATTCCTTGATCAAATCATTAATATTGAATGCATTAAAGTTGAGTTTTATCGTTTAGATCATCAATATTGATTAATATTGCTGTCTTTGTATTTCTAATCAGTCATTGCGTACAATGGCTGATTTCTAACTTAAAAAATACTCAGCATAAAGTAATCATGTTAAACAAATTTCATTGATATTGCTTCATCTTTATTATTGATTTTTGTATACAGTCAATTAAAACATATTGATGCTATATTTTTTTAGATATTTACATTTTATATTATTCATCACCGAACATTTCAATCACATAACAGTATTTTTTAAAACAGTTTTTAGAATATTTAAATGAGATAATTATCTAATATTTTAACTTTCAACCGATAATTAATTAATTGCGCGACAGCTAATTTTCTAATTAATTAATTAAATTTAAATTATATCGCTTCGTAATAAATGAAAATAATTACTAGACTTATGTAATCAGAGGAGAATTTAATAATTCTTTAGTGCGAAATTAAAATTTAAATTGAATATTCGAAAATGGATTATTTTATTTTATAAAAGTTAAAATTATATTAACAGTATTTGATAATTTCCTTTTTATATTTCTTTGATCTTTATAGGGTTATTTGACTTTATTTATGTGTTATGAAGATGCTATACTATTTTTAATATAATAATATATAAATTGTAGAGTCGAAGAACGAAGATAAATTGAAAAATTAGAAAAAATCTGTGAAATAATTACAGTTGTTATTTTAAGAACTGATATTTATCTTTTGTTTTAGCCATCAAAAAATTTTTTTTTCTTAAATTTACTCTGTAGAAATATTATGTTGTGAATAAAGTCTAAAATTTATTTTGTTTACAGTTTAAGAAGTACAGATAAAATTCCAAGTGCTCTTAGAAGATGAACAAATTTTGGATCTCATCCAAATCTTCTTTCGCAAATCGTTTTATGGCTGGAACATTTTTAAACTTCATCATAATGATCTTTAATGTAATTTCACATGTAGGCGACATGTTAACAGTTTGAGAGGGATTGTTTTAACAACAATTCGCTGAATAGATGACTCAGTATGACTACAAGTTAACTTAAATTATACGTAATGTATAATTTAAGAATGATGTTTTGCAGGTATGAATTAAAAGGAATGTTGCAATAATAAAGGAGAACAAATTCGTTTTTTGTATACATTAATAAAAAAGCATTTTATTTTTACAATCTTTTGTATAACTTAACTGAAATAATGATATGTACTGTACAGTACCTTTTATACGAAGTAATTGTTAAAAGTAAAATCAAAAGAGAAATAAATAATAAAGCATAATGGTTTCAACGATATCACAAGAAAAATATGGTAATTAATGTTATAGAATATTAATAAATAAAAATTAAAACAAATTAATTTCGGAAGTAAATTAAAGAATATTAAAACAGTCAATAAAAAAATTTTAAATAAAGTGGGTTAAAGTTATTGACAAAGGATTTGTTTCAGTTTAAAATATTACTTATCTTTATGGAATCTCGACAATTCACCATACGTTATCTCGTTGTAGCAGTTTTCCATATGACAATTAATTGAAAATATCTAATATCGTATGACAAGTTTTCTATACGGATCTATTCGGTTTCACAATTTTTCGCAATCAATTTACCGGATGTCAATTAGAAATAAATTATAACTTATTCGATGTTCACAAATTTGTCAGTTTATTGGAAAATTATGTAAGAAAACATACAAAATAAAAGTGAATGCTCTTGTATTTGAAATTTTGAAGTTTATATCTTAAGTTGTATTGTTTCTTGAATATTTAAGAAATGAATCATATCAAAGTGCAATAAAATTTCAAAATTTTATTACAATATTAAGATATCGTTTACAAAAAAATTCAAATATATTTATGACTTAGTTTATTATTTCTTGTAATTCTTTTAAGAAAAATTATCTTAGAACATAATTTCGATCATTAAAATTTTTTTATAATGTAGAAGGTTAGGACTCCATTAAAATGCACTTTTCTGTAATTATAATAATTCTTAAAACTTTGCAATAACGCAAACCTCCAGAGAAACACGGAGAAAATGATTAAATTCATTTGGAACAGTATGGATTAGCATAGACATAAAAAGTCTATTTTAATTCATGCAAATTTTTGCATTCTTTCAGATTTATTTTGTAGAAAAGCAGGTTTTGAATATTGCAGATTTATACTAAAAGATAAATATGCCACATTTCTTCATCCATTGACAGTATATTTCTATCAAATATCAATCTAATAGTTGCAACGTTTTATTATGACTTAGAATGTTCTCTTTTCATAAATTTTAAATAAACTCATAAAATTTTAAACATTTTATTTGGAAAATTATAATGTTAAAAGTATACGAGATAAATAAACTGAATAAAATAAGCTAAGATAGTTTGTATGATAAATTAAACAAATTATATCAGCTTAAAATGAAACCTTATTCGTTTATTACTCTTTAAGTAACTGAGGCAATTATCAGTTTGTTTCGTCATAACGATGTGCATCTCATTTTATATATTATTTTAATGCAAAATCTACATCTATAAATATGATAAATATGATTTTTTGGGAGTCTCTTTTCGGCCACGTGGCCACTAAGAGGGATTGGATCGACGTATTCGATGGCCAAAACGGTTAATGCTGGTGCATTAACCATTTTGGCCATCCTGTCATTAAGTAAATTACATTGTTCTTAATTATTTAAAATTTATTTTGAAAACTTATAAGGAGAAGCAATGTTATCTAATCTTAGATTCGTTTCATTGTAGCTCGTATTCATTAGTAACAGAAGAATCGTGATCACGTGTAAAATGTTAAGTGATGATAATATATTATTTTTATATACTCGATTACATTTTATTGAGATAATAAAGATAATAAAATTAATTTTAGAGTTGTTTAAATAATTGTACTTGAAAGATGAAAATTATATATGAAAATTTTAAATTACAGTTGTAAGTATACATTAGGTTACACTTAAATTTAAATATATAAAACACTGTAATTTATTTAAAATTTACGAATTTAATTGTTTATGAAAATTGTATTCTCCAACTGAAGAGCGGTCAAAAGACCCGAAATTTACTGCACATTTTAGAGTTTAATTAAAAAAATAAGTTCTAATCTCGTCACATTTTGATTATGGTGCCTTAAGTCCTCATTAATAGCCAAATTGGTAGCAATATTTATAGAAGAAAAGAAAATAATTTTAGAGTTTTGCAGATTTTTAACGTATTTAGTGTTTAATCTAATTTAAGAAATTTTATAAAAAGTATCGCGTATTAAACCTGAGACTTTTTAAACTTTGAAATAATAAATTGTATTATCTCACTCGAGTTTTCACTTTTCATATTTTTAGCGATGAAAAGATTAAAGATTTTGTAAATGTGAATCAAATATTCAGTAAATACTAATGATTCAATGATTAATAATGTCTCCTCCGAAAAGAATATAATTAAACTCGTATAATTATCTTAAAGTTTGATAATTAATTAATACCAAAATATGAATATAAAGCTTATCAATAAAAAAAAATATATTTTTTGGTGATTTTTGTTTAAGAATTAATATTTAAGCTCATGTGATTACATTTCACTTTTACAAAACTAAAATTAATTAAAATGTAGTGTTTGTTGTAATTATTTTAATTGATTAATTCCTAAAATAATTAATAATCTTTTAAAAAATAATAATTATAGAAGCTTAATTCAAAGTTATATAAAATTTTGTTTATTCTTTAAAATTTTAATTAGAAATGAAGCAACGTGAAACAAAAACTTAAAAATATATTTCTTTAATTAATAATTTATAAATGCAAATATTTACTTTATAGTAAATTTTTATGATAATATTTTTAGTTCAAACTGAAACTATTTCCAAAAAAGAAACAAGAAAAATACTTTAGTAGTCAATTAAAACAGATAATTAATTAAATTTTAAATACATTATTTTTGTTCGTTTAATTATCATGTATGTACAGTATATTATTATTAATTCTTGATAATTTAATGTACTAGTATGAAGTTATTTAAATATTTTTTATTTATGAATTTTACGAAAAAAATCAATTCTAAATTACTTAATATTTAATTAACAAAATATTATTTTAACAATGAGTAATTTATATGAAGTCGAAACTACATACGTCTCGCACTGTATCGATTTTTCTTCGACGTTACAATACAACATCTAACGACGTCTTAATTATAAAATTACTTAATTCATCTCTTTCATGAAACGGTCGAATCACTGAACCGATTCTGTTAATAGTAATCAAAAGTACATTTTAATTATTAATGATTTTTTTAAACTCATTAAATGGAAGTAATTTCAACCAAAATGAGACAGATTGGCACGTTTTTGTGCCATTTAATTTCATCCAATCAGTTTCTCTTAAGTAAATGCCATGATCTATCAAAATCGATTAGGAGTGAACTTTTATGAAGTTTTCTTTCATCTTTTCTTCTTTAAATGGATTTTACGAGCAAATTGACAATAATTTAATATCCAGTAATTTTTATATAATAGTCAGAACAGAATTTAATGAGAGTATTTTCTGTATGACATATAAAGAAATTTCAGATATTTAATACATTTGCATTTTGATCAGTCTTAATTCAGATTTAGATACTTATATAATTTAATTTTGTCATAATTACTGTAGTTTATTTATAACTAGATAGTGATTAAGTGAAAATAAAGACTAATTAAATGATAAATAAATTTTTTTTATTAGAATAAATTAATTAGTTTGTATTGCCTATTTTTTTTCTTTAGAATTTACATCATTAAAGCAGATTAAAAGAAAACTGATAATGTAATCACTATAAAAATGTAACATAATTTTGTTTATTTAAAGTTCTTTATTTTATTTTAGTAGAAAATAAACTTTTTATAGCTTTGATGTTAGTGTATGTCGCGATATTATCCAACAAACAATCTTAGAGCCAACTATTAAGTGTTTTAAGATAATTTAGCTTTTAGGCAATAAACCAGATATTTGATGATCCTCTTTATAAAAGAACATAAACATACAAAGAACGTTCTTTTTATACTTACGGAAAGAAAGAAATACTGTCAAACCTATAAACAAACACTGACGAGAACATAAAAAATGATCGCTGTTTGAAGATTATTTTGTACACATTTTTGTTAAAAATAGTTTATGAAAGAATGGCCGCTGTTTGGAGGTTGACTAAATATTCTTATCAGTGGCGGCTCATCCATAAGGGCTGCAGGTTGCAGCCTCTCCAGTATAAAATAAAACTGTGTTATTATCGCCATTCTTAAATTTTTATTAATTAATTTATCATAAGTAAATTTATATATATGTATACATATTTACTTTTATTAATGATGTACTTTTTAATCCCTATTGAATTTTTTTTTACTTTTATTGCTACAGTCCCACCACAACAGATTCTTACGAGCCGCCACTGTTTCTCATTGATATATGTATCAGCAATTGAGATATATAAACGAATAAATGTGATACGCGTTTGTATATATATAAAAATGACATTTACACTGTTGAATTGTGGTCACTAGAAATAGATATTGTCGAAGATCTTGTTACAGTAGATAGAGATACAGCAGTCCTATCATTGGTTCTCCTATTATTACCAATTTTTTTCAATTTTTGCCGTTCTAAACTTCTTTTTAATAAACCTATAATCTGAAAAAGCATTTTTACTGAATATATAATAAAAGATTTTGATGTTTTAAACATATTTTGGTCGGATTAAAAAAATATTTTGAAACATTAAACTTAAAAATAGCATTATAATTCAGTCATTTCAAAGTTTAAAAAAAAATGTATTTTTTACNTTTTTGAATAGAAATTTATTTTAAATTGACGAAAACTTACTGAAGACGACGTGGATCGAAAGAAGAGGAAACGTCGAACCTGTTTTTTAAAACGTTTATTTAAGGGAGTAAGTAATTTTAATTGCAAATTATCGACGTTTTAAAGTACGTATATAGGTGTAGCGTGTAAATAAAAGAAATCTGTAAACCTTTTACAAATTAGGGTGAAAATGTACAGACCTTAAAAAATAAACATAAATAAGAGCACAATGAAAACATCATGGAGATGACCTTATCGCACAGGCTCTTTTCCGTTTAAAATATGCAAGATTTTGCTTTAAAAGTTCTTCTAAAAACTTGCAAAAATTGTATGACAATAGAAATAAAAGTCTTATAGGAAATACATTTAAAATATGTACAGTTTGAAGACAGAACGGATACAAAAATCCTGTAGGAAAAGGTTGACTCCACTAATGTTTTTGAAAGATATATTAAGAGGATTCCATTTTTTTTAAATGTATATTTTCGTTGTCGTTATTATATATACAATATTTTAAGTACATTTTTTCTTAGATTTTTATTTTTGTCGCTACAAATTAATAAAAATTTTAAAATTAAATATAAATATTTTTATATCATGTTAAAACACAAACCAATGATTTTTTAAAAAATTAATATGAATTGGTATCTTTCTTTCAAGAATTATTCCAAGGGTTAGCTATATAAAGTTTATTTTTATATATCGTAAATATTTTGACACCCTACACTACTTGTTTGTCATAAATCTTCCATTTTTAGTTCAAAAACGAAGTATGTAACTAATTATGGAAACGAACTAGGTGAATCACATGATTTCAAATTATAAATAGTTTGTTTTGGTTAAAATATATTTGAAATATTTTAAATGTATTAAAGTATTAATTTTATTATTATTATTGTTATACATTTTTTCGTAGTTATAAATTCTATTTCATTATATGAATTAGCATGGATAATAATAAAGTACTAAAGTACGTATTGCTTTTTATTTTTAAATATATTTTTAAGAATATCTTTTAAAATATCTATTAAAAAACTAACTAGTAATGTTTTATTTAATTAATAACACTTTATAAAATTTAGAACGAACTCTTAAAAAATAATAAATACTTACTTCGCTGTTGCCGTAACAAAATATTATAGAAATCACAGCAGCCTTAATAAGACGTATTCAATTAATTAAAATGTGAATATTTGATTATCCATGAAAACAAAAGTGGATAAATACCTGTAATCCGTCCATTGCGTACTCTACGTAGTTGTAAGCTTCTTGATGTTGACAGGAACCCGATGAATTTGGTCTGTAGATGGTCAAAAATGAGTGTAGACCGAAGAGCGGAATTAGAACTAAAGTTGCACGAACCGCTTTTCTGAAATATTTTTACATTATAAATATTTATTAATGAAAATTCCTTACTCTAGTAAAAAAATAATCATATTTATCACGATGTATTTAAATTTTAAATCAA
This sequence comes from Centruroides sculpturatus, assembly GCF_000671375.1. Lineage (NCBI taxonomy): Eukaryota > Metazoa > Arthropoda > Arachnida > Scorpiones > Buthidae > Centruroides > Centruroides sculpturatus. Next base: position 356,748 of record NW_019384478.1, read on the forward strand.
TTACTTTTTAATTTATTTCCTTTCTCTTCTACACAAGAGAAAAAATAAAATGCACGAAGAGCTGAAGATGTGTAAGAATAAAACTAAATAAATATTTCAAATGAGGAATTTTAATTAAGGAAAAAAATAAATACACATTTGCTGACTAATAAGTTCAATGTAATAATTTTGTAAATTTTTTAATACACAATGAATTAAAAATCGCTTATAGAATTAGATTAATTATAATTCATTTAAGAAATATTTTACTCAAAGTTTTTGTCTTGATAGATTAGCATGACTAATGTAAAATGTACGGTACTTACTCTTATTTTTTTCGAATAAAAAGTCATTTCAAATTTTAATAAGCATTTACAACTTATCGTAATCTACTTTTTATTGATATAATATGTTTAATAATATTATTTTTAATTTTAAAATTTTTTATTAGCCTAAATAATATCAGCGTTTTATCAGCTTTATGAAAATATAATAATTTTCTTCATCCTTAATATAATACAATCGAAATATTACATTTTCAAAAAAATACATAAAAACTCCTTTTAAAAAATAATTCTGTAAATCTATTTTTATAACACATTCATTAAAGACAGATATAACTTGTTTTCAAATAGTTCATAAGTGTCTAAGGAATTATATATTTGAGTCTGTTAACTTAGAATTCTATAAATGTTTTAGTAGGACAAGTATCCATAGTTGGCTTACTCCAATATTCTGAAATGCCTTATATTCTTAAGGCCTGACTTCCTGGCCTGGTTCAAATTTGAACTCAGATTCCTTAGAGTGGCTGATTAAAATGGTAAAAGTGTCTGTTAGTCCATCCGGCCGGTTACACGCGTTATGTCCGATTGATATTATCAGACTAATCTGTACTTTTACGTATAATATAAAAAATGCATCTGAGCAATTAATTATTGAATTACAATCGTAAAACTAGGAATAAAAACGAACGTTGGACATTATCAACAGAAAAGAGATCGCTACATAAACTTGGCTATTTTAATGCATTTTTACAATGAAAATTATATATAAATAGATATTACAAAATTATAATCTTTGTATTACAGAGGATTTGAGATTCATTCAGGTTGTTTTAGTTATAAAGTTTTAAATATTCTACAAAGCTTGCATAATTTATTACTTTATCAAAGTAATCAAAAACAAACTCATTTGTGCGTATCACACTACTGTAATATTTCATAAATAAAGCATCCGATGACAAAATAATGGAATTTTCTTTTATCTGGCATCATAACAGACACAACAATTATTAATATTCACATTAAGAATATTATATATAAAACAAATCATTTGTAATGAAAAATGCTATATATACAGTATTATTTTTAAAATAAATTTTAAATATTTGATTTAAAAAGTTCATTTTATTTCTATTTATTTTGAAGTTCGTTTCGATTACATTTCGATACAAAAGATATGAACCAAACTTCTAAAAAATTTTGTTTCACGAATTATATTATAGTATTTATTTTTTAAAATGTGATTTTCTAAGGATAATTTTAAGTAAAATGAGTTTTGAAAAAATGCATCATTTTTAGTAATAATTTATTACTTCATTTTCTCTCTGTCTTTTTATTTTCCTATAACATTTTAGTATCAAAATATCTTGACAAATCTAAAACAAAATAATTTATTAAATGTTTCATCGTAATTAGATGATATAAAGTTAAATTCCTGTAGTTGTTTATTAATAAAATTAACGAAAATATAAATTATATTTAGCTATTCATTTCACAATAATTTCAGTAGAATAATTTATTTTTTTACCAATAACTATATATAATTATCCATTATTAAAAGACTTAAGCTAAACGCACTATAGGTATGCTGATTCTTACAATTTAGAGAGAAGATTGGTGACTTATCCAAAATATTATAAAATAGCTATTATTTACATTAAATTTTTTTCTAAAATTTCTTAAAAATATGAAGAAATAAATTTACTTTCAAATTCAACAGTTCATTTGTTAATTTTCTTACCTGTATTGAGTTGGCTCATTAGGATTGCTCTGATGTCTCAGCTTCGTAAGCAACACTCGATTAATATCACATAAAAATATTAAATTACCCTGTAAAAAGTTAATTATAAATCTTGAATTCATAAATACGAGTAATTAAACATATTAAGTATTTTTTTAAAAAGTATTTACAAGCAAAGCGATTATCATTGGAACATTAGTAATCCACTCAAAAATATTTGTTGGAAGGGACCAGCATCTATACACAAAAAATGAATAATACAATATTATTTAATTATATAAAAAATAGCTAATATTTGTTAAAATTAAACAAAATTATAATATTATTTCTTTACAAACGTTATTAAAATTTCAATGTAATATTAAATGATTTAACATAAAGTTTTAAAAATATTCTATGTGTCGTGCACAAGATCTTTATAAATATTTATTAATGAAAATTCCTTACTCTAGTAAAAAAATAATCATATTTATCACGATGTATTTAAATTTTAAATCAATTACTTTTTAATTTATTTCCTTTCTCTTCTACACAAGAGAAAAAATAAAATGCACGAAGAGCTGAAGATGTGTAAGAATAAAACTAAATAAATATTTCAAATGAGGAATTTTAATTAAGGAAAAAAATAAATACACATTTGCTGACTAATAAGTTCAATGTAATAATTTTGTAAATTTTTTAATACACAATGAATTAAAAATCGCTTATAGAATTAGATTAATTATAATTCATTTAAGAAATATTTTACTCAAAGTTTTTGTCTTGATAGATTAGCATGACTAATGAAAAATGTACGGTACTTACTCTTATTTTTTTCGAATAAAAAGTCATTTCAAATTTTAATAAGCATTTACAACTTATCGTAATCTACTTTTTATTGATATAATATGTTTAATAATATTATTTTTAATTTTAAAATTTTTTATTAGCCTAAATAATATCAGCGTTTTATCAGCTTTATGAAAATATAATAATTTTCTTCATCCTTAATATAATACAATCGAAATATTACATTTTCAAAAAAATACATAAAAACTCCTTTTAAAAAATAATTCTGTAAATCTATTTTTATAACACATTCATTAAAGACAGATATAACTTGTTTTCAAATAGTTCATAAGTGTCTAAGGAATTATATATTTGAGTCTGTTAACTTAGAATTCTATAAATGTTTTAGTAGGACAAGTATCCATAGTTGGCTTACTCCAATATTCTGAAACTGCCTTATATTCTTAAGGCCTGACTTCCTGGCCTGGTTCAAATTTGAACTCAGATTCCTTAGAGTGGCTGATTAAAATGGTAAAAGTGTCTGTTAGTCCATCCGGCCGGTTACACGCGTTATGTCCGATTGATATTATCAGACTAATCTGTACTTTTACGTATAATATAAAAAATGCATCTGAGCAATTAATTATTGAATTACAATCGTAAAACTAGGAATAAAAACGAACGTTGGACATTATCAACAGAAAAGAGATCGCTACATAAACTTGGCTATTTTAATGCTTTTTTACAATGAAAATTATATATAAATAGATATTACAAAATTATAATCTTTGTATTACAGAGGATTTGAGATTCATTCAGGTTGTTTTAGTTATAAAGTTTTAAATATTCTACAAAGCTTGCATAATTTATTACTTTATCAAAGTAATCAAAAACAAACTCATTTGTGCGTATCACACTACTGTAATATTTCATAAATAAAGCATCCGATGACAAAATAATGGAATTTTCTTTTATCTGGCATCATAACAGACACAACAATTATTAATATTCACATTAAGAATATTATATATAAAACAAATCATTTGTAATGAAAAATGCTATATATACAGTATTATTTTTAAAATAAATTTTAAATATTTGATTTAAAAAGTTCATTTTATTTCTATTTATTTTGAAGTTCGTTTCGATTACATTTCGATACAAAAGATATGAACCAAACTTCTAAAAAATTTTGTTTCACGAATTATATTATAGTATTTATTTTTTAAAATGTGATTTTCTAAGGATAATTTTAAGTAAAATGAGTTTTGAAAAAATGCATCATTTTTAGTAATAATTTATTACTTCATTTTCTCTCTGTCTTTTTATTTTCCTATAACATTTTAGTATCAAAATATCTTGACAAATCTAAAACAAAATAATTTATTAAATGTTTCATCGTAATTAGATGATATAAAGTTAAATTCCTGTAGTTGTTTATTAATAAAATTAACGAAAATATAAATTATATTTAGCTATTCATTTCACAATAATTTCAGTAGAATAATTTATTTTTTTACCAATAACTATATATAATTATCCATTATTAAAAGACTTAAGCTAAACGCACTATAGGTATGCTGATTCTTACAATTTAGAGAGAAGATTGGTGACTTATCCAAAATATTATAAAATAGCTATTATTTACATTAAATTTTTTTCTAAAATTTCTTAAAAATATGAAGAAATAAATTTACTTTCAAATTCAACAGTTCATTTGTTAATTTTCTTACCTGTATTGAGTTGGCTCATTAGGATTGCTCTGATGTCTCAGCTTCGTAAGCAACACTCGATTAATATCACATAAAAATATTAAATTACCCTGTAAAAAGTTAATTATAAATCTTGAATTCATAAATACGAGTAATTAAACATATTAAGTATTTTTTTAAAAAGTATTTACAAGCAAAGCGATTATCATTGGAACATTAGTAATCCACTCAAAAATATTTGTTGGAAGGGACCAGCATCTATACACAAAAAATGAATAATACAATATTATTTAATTATATAAAAAATAGCTAATATTTGTTAAAATTAAACAAAATTATAATATTATTTCTTTACAAACGTTATTAAAATTTCAATGTAATATTAAATGATTTACAAAAATAAAATAGTGTTTTACCAAGGTAAATATTTATACAGAATTTCAATATAAAATCACAGCCTTTGTGTGTTCTTATTTCACTTTTTAATTTCAAATTTTCTTACTTAAGATCTATTCTAAGTTATTGCTGTATTTTGGAATATTTTTAGTGTTTCCTAATCTGATTCTAATAAAGCATTTACAGAGTTATAACGAAATATAAACATCTACATTGATAAATAAGAAAAGATAACCTGCAATTAAAAATTTGTGAGAATCGAAAAAAACAAAGATAAATAACTTGATGATAATCTCATAAGAAGCCAGGATATGTCAATTTTCGCTTTTTTAGAGTTTTAAAAGGTGTCATAATGACATCTTATGACACCTTTCTGTCGATTTTTAATTACCTCTAGGAGATTTGCATCTTCGAATACGACGAAGAACGGCCTACTTTAGTCAGTGACCGCCTGTTCTTCAAACTTTTAAGATCTGTGCCTGTATGTTATTACCTCTCAGAAGTTCGTATGTGTGCCTTCGGATTTTCGTCGCCATTCTGCTTGTGTGCTACTTCTCTCCAACATCCGGAAGCTTCGCCTCGACGAGTACGGTTAGTCAATGTCAAAAACCGATTTCCGGTACTCCTCGACGTGGGATGTCTAGTTCAGATTCGTATGGTTCAGAAATCTCTAAATTCTCTCTCTCCGCGATGTTAACGTGCGTAACTGCGAAAACTATGTTTTACTTAGATGTATAACGTACTGCATGAACTTTTGTACCATCTAATAAATGTTTAAATGTAATTAATTGTATTGAGTGACTTTTTCCAACTGAATCTCATTTCTTACTCCTTCCTCTTGCCCTAGTCTCATATACGAAATCGTGTTAGTGCCATCCACAAAAACCAGGACTGGAGTCGGAGTCGGAGTCGAAGTCGTGGAGTTTTGATGTTTTAGCCGGAGTCGGAGTCGTCAAAAAATCCGCAAACTCCGACTCCGTTTTACTTTCCAATTTGTTATGTATATAAAACGGAAAAGTATTGGAATCGTGTGAAATTCCTTTTGCCAAGTCTTTTTTGCAAATCTACACGTTTGGAGACCTCCCGAACCTCTAAAAAAGTCAATAAAAGGGGAAAAATTAGCGCGCGCGTGTCGGCGTCTAATTTGTTTAATTTCTTTATTTTCTGTTCTGAAATATTAAACAATATCTCAGAATGGGTAAAGTTTAAGAAACGAAATGTGGCACTGTGGCTTGCGTATAAAGGGGCATTAATACTATTAAATTCTGGTTCTTAATTAAAAGTCGACAGAGTGAAGACATAAAAGGGGTCATGTGTCATATTTCTTAATGAATATTTTACACGTTATTAGCGTTCAAAATTAACGAAAATAAAAAAATAAAACTCATCTCTACCTCAAAGTAAGCTTTTTTTGTCATTTTATAATAGTACAGTAAAACCCGTTAAGATGTTCTCGCCTAAGACGTTAGAATGTGTATGGGGACACGATTTAGTAGTTCAACCACTTTGACGCTTAATAACTAACTCGTGTTAAGCCATCTGACTCTGATTCTGACCACTCTGACAACATAAGACATAAGATTTAAAGTAATTGGCCGAACTCGAGGGTATAGCCAAGGAAGGAATAGGATAGGGAGAAAGGGGTGAGTGAGGGAGGAGAAGAAAGAGAAGGGATGTGTGTAGGGGGTGGGGGAGGGGAAAAGAGGTAGAAAGGAAAGGAGGAATCCATGGGAGCCTGCCGGGAACAGATTAATGAACAGCTTAAAATGATATACAATTAACAAGGTAGATTATATACAATTTGATTGGACAGATGAGATAGGTGGCGCCTTATGAGGCTTACATGCAAGACAAAGTAGAGAACCTGTATCCTGAGAATGGAGCCAGGATTGGCACAGCGAAGAGTAGGTAGACCGTTTGTGATGATGATGTGGAGGGATTTCAGACGAGATCCGGTGAGTCTTGATTACTGGGCGTGGGTGATATTGGTGAGGTAATCTGACCGTTGATTGGAATATGGTAGTCCGCTAACCTCAGGTTGTTAATGTACTGCACAAAAGTCCGATAGGTGTCCCTGTCTTCAATGAGGGCATTGAGGGGACAGGGCCAATGGTGTCCCTTGTCAGTTACCTTGCGCAGTAGCAGTTGACGGTGTTGAGTAAATTTCGTGCAGGTAAAGATGAGGTGGAAAGAGTCGTCCTTTTCTTGAATGTTACAGTCACATAGTCCATTTCCTTTATTAAGGAACCTGTGTAAATAACTTTTGAAGTTACCATGCCCCGTTAGGATTTGAGTAAGAACGTGAGTCGTGCTCAGATGCTTCAGGTGAGGCCTCCTGATGACGTCTGGGATAAATTGAAAGGTGTTGCGTCCGGTGGGGCTGTTTTCCCAGTCAGATTGCCACCAAGCCATGATGACAGAGTGAAGTTCATTGCACAAGAAGGAGACTGGAATTGCTGTGTACGAGTAGTTAGAAGCTACAATGTGGGCATTTTTAGCAAGCTTATCAACATTTTCGTTTCCACTGGTACCAGAGTGCCCCTTGACCCAGTGGAAGCTTATGTGAGCCTTTCCTTCCAATGCCTTTATGGTGTTCAGACAGTTCTGGATGATTGGAAGTTTATAATTTTCATTTTTGATTTGGTGCAGTGCCGTACGGCTGTCACTAATAATGTAGATTTTATTACCTTTATAGTATTGGATGTTATTATGGATATGATTGAGTGACTTCCAAATGGCAAGTGACTCTGCCTGATTTATTGTACAGTTTTCATTTAATTTGTAAGCAGCTTTCCAGAAAAAATTTTTGTGGGGGTCTTCAAGACAGGCTGCAGCTCCAACTGCCCCTGGAGCCTTTGAACCATCTGTATATATGCATAGGCCCTTTACAGATGGAAGGTGTTGTAGGTCAAAGTTGTTAGAGATAATGTTGGCCGGGTGTATTGCTGGTTGGGAGAGGTTTAGGTCCAGCCCAAGGTTGATAATCTTGTCCACTAAAGTATGTACAGATTTAGGGACTTTTAGATTGTCCAGCGTCTTATGGATGGCATCTGTGTGTTTATTGGTGAGGATAGACTTAATGATGAGGTTCTTTAGAAACTTGTAGGTAATGATTAGATTGATTGGGATTAAGCCTGCGATTACAAGGAGAGCATCAGTTGGGGCAGTGGCATATGATTTTGTTATGAAGATAACCGCAGTTCTTTGGGCCGAGAGGAGTTTTCTGCGGATGTGGACCTTGTTAGCGACATAACCCCAGACCTCACAGCCATAAGTGAGAATAGGTTCAATTGCACCCTTGTAAATAATTTTGCTATTGTGCGAGTCAATATCCCAGCAGTTCCTGGCAATTGAACGCAGCATTTGGCTGACGCTGTTAGCTTTATCATAGATGTATTTTATATGGTCTTTCCAGGACAGTTTGGAGTCCAGGATGACCCCTAAGTATTTGATATTGGTTGTATGCTGGATCCTATTCCCATTAATGTGAATAGTTGGCTTTTTTGTGAGTGGGTTCTTCTTTGGGAAAACTATGGACGAACATTTGTTATAATTAATTTTTAGGTAGTTATCCTTACTCCAGTTGTGCACTAACTTCAGGAAGTTGTTCGTATGACCTTGGAGGACTTCTTGATTTGGATGCGAAAGCAGGATGACTGTGTCATCTGCATATCCATAGATCAGAGGGTCCCCGTCATGGGGAGGGCCGTTCGTAAGATTGAAGATCCCATTGTATAGGATGTTCCACAGGAGAGGTCCTGATTTTGAGCCCTGTGGGCATCCCCTGGTGATATCATAGCGGTGTATGATTTTTCCATTCTCCATGGCAATGGCAGTTCGCTCAGAAAGATAACTTTTTAGCAATTGGAAAATGTTGTTGGGGCAGTGGGAGTTCGCCAGGCTAGCCAAAATGGCTGGCCACCATGCATGGTCGAACGCACCTTTAAAATCCACACTGACTAATATAGTGTGCTTCCCTGCTTTTTTGGCTGTTTGAATATATTTAATTACACCCTCTAAGGCATGATGTGTAGCTTTACCTCTCCTGAAACCATACTGATTGGGATGTAAAGAGTGGTTGATGTTTAGATGATATAGAATCCTTTCCGCCATTAAGGCATCCAGGACCTTACCGATAACAGAAAAGAGAGATGGGACGATAATCTGAGGCCTTAGTAGCCAAAGGTATTTAGTGATGATTTTAGTAATTATTCTTTCTGTTGAGTGTGGATTCGGTTGTTAATTAAATGTAAAATTTGTTTCAAAAAATACATAATTTATTATAAAAAATTATATGGAATTTTATGTTATTAAAGTTTTTCATATTGAGAAATGATGATACTATACTAAATTTATCCTAGTGAAATGTTTTTTGACGTATATGTCATCACAAAAAAAGTATTGTAAGCTAGACAGAATGTATTGCTCTGTAATTGCTTTCACATTCAAAATATTTTAATTAAATTATTCGATAGAATATTAGCCTACGTAGATTATAAAGATATTCAAATAGTAAATATATAATCTATCTATTATCTATAAATATATATAAATAAGTAAATTATATAAATTAAGAGAAATAAAGATATAAATTAAATATTTATGTCATTAACTATTGAAGTATAATCGAGTATTATTCAGTGTCTAAAAAATAGATAAATTTTATTATCGACAATCTTAAATATTCAATTTGATCTGCATTATCATCCTCTCTGTATTAATTACTATAAAAACGAAATTAATAAAGTAAAAACGTTCAATACAATAACAAGACTTACTGAGAATCGGCGAGAAAGAGCTTTAACAATGAATATATTGATATGATTATCAAAGGAATTCCTATCAAAAATAAAAATTTCAAAATTTTTTGAATATGAAATGATTAGATATCTTAATAAGATAGAAATATAATTTATAAATATACTTTACTATTAATTAATTTACAAAGAAATTAATAAAAAATTAATTTTTCTTTATATAAATTTACTTTAACAAATATTAATAAAGAAATTATTATTTAAAATATTTTATTAAAATCACAAAGTTACCATTTTTATTGGTCAAACTTACCCCATCCAATAAAATAAAATAGATAAAGATTTTTCTGTTCTGTAAATGCAGAGACTATCAATTTATGTAAATAAAATCCTTCACAGAACATCCACATATAATTTGTCAGACGAAAATATTTAGTTAAAATAAATAATAATTTACACCAAGCCTACAGAAAGTTAAGAAACTGTCATGGGTATAAATTTTTTATTTTTTCAAAAATGATTAAATTAGCTATAACTTTAATTACATACCGAATTTTTATTTAAATAATCCTTACTATTAGCCTTAGTCTGATCAAGTATGACAACAGCTTTAAAAATAATAACAGATAGAGCTGTCATTAAACATGATGAAAATAGATTTTTATGTATTGTAATTCTGTATACTTTTAAGCTTCTGAAAATAGAATTAAAAACGATAAAAATTAATCTTAATTAAAATTTTCTAAATCTATTTTATAATTTATAAACACACTTACCTGTAACTCGAAAAAATAATAATAGCAGGTATTAAAGCAAGTATAGATATTCCAAAACAAACCAGATGAAATATAATAGATTTAACGTAGACCTAATCAGATATAAAACATCATTTTAATAATTTCATTTTAAAACTTAAACTATCAAACATAAAAACTTACATCTCTAGCACCGCATCCACTATAATCAGTCCATTCGCTACCGTTCGCTTTATACCATTCACCATTAAGTAAACATTCTTTCATTGCATACTCTAAAATAATTTGCTATTATCATAAGTATATATAATTAATTTTTTTCTTCTATCACTTTCATTACTTACTTTGACATTTTGGTAATTGACTTTTAAAGTAAACGTGATTTTCACAAACTCCCGATGCTGTCGTTCCTGCTAAAGTATCTGGCCAACATTGCCAACCATCCCACGTTCTTGGACAGTACTTTTTATCTATATTAAAATAACATATAACTATATCAAAATAATGTTTCATGAAAATTGAATAGGACGTAAAGAAAGGTTTATGAACTTCATTTTAAAGTTTTACGAGCTTTAGTTTCCATTTTAATACAAAAGTAATAAAGTAATTAATGTTTCAAACGTATTTTTTGAGATGAATCGCATACGCAATTTGAGTTTCGTCAAATCAACATTTAAAAAATTAAATCAATTAAAATAGAAATGTAAAATTTCATTTAATCTTGGAGTAAAAAAAAATCTAATAAAAGCTAGCCTGGTTCTTACTCGACTTTCTTGGCAGTTGAACAGGATTGAGAAGATCATTAGAAAGTCCGAAAATTTTCAATTATATTAGAATATAAAACTTGAGTAATAATAAAAATGTTAAAGATAATTTTGTTGACTTATAATAAAAATCTCTATTTAAAACATATTCAATTTTAAAAAACTTTATGACACTAGCTCAAAGTTCAAATTGTGTGTTGCGTCATGTATTATGGATTGTTATTAAAAATAACTTTTATATTATTAATTATTATAAAAAGAAAAAAAAGGGCTTAGTTTGAAGATAGAGATGAGGTTTTAAAATATTGTAAATGCCAATAATGAGTAAAATTTTCATTTAAGTTCGACTCCACTCAAAATGATACATGAACGTCTCTATCTTTCCATCCTCCAAAATTTAACAGCATTAATACACCTTATATTCAAATTATCATGCAAAATTTTTTAAAACAAAATAGACACAAACACAAACACACTTACATACACATATGCCCACACATACACACGGAATTTTCCCCGTTTTTTGATGTTTTGAATTCTGGAGTCTTAAAAACGTCAAGATTTGCAAAAGACGTAAAGGTTCAAATTTGAAACAATCTATTATTATTATTATTAATTTTTTAAAAATACAATAAATTCCTTAAGAAATCTGTTTTTTAGTTATAATATTTAATCTCGTTGTACGTATAATCGCAATTATTTTACCATTAAGGATATTTGAAGTTCTTTTCCTTAATGAAAAATAAAAAATGTGATTTTTATTTTATGGAAAATAAAGAAAATAACAAGAAAGTAAACTAAATAATACGACGTTAACGAATTACATGTTTACATACCCTGATAAAATCTGATCTTTTTACGATATCTAATGAGGTCAATAATTACATAAAGTACAGAATTGACATAAGTGAAGTGGAAAATTTTTTTAATATCCTCTTTATAATTATTAATTAATTTCTAATTATACTTTAGAAGTAAACGTTTTATTTAATTTTTATCAATTCAAATTCTATTTGTTGTCATTGTTCAACATTTCGTTTTTGAAAAATTTAATTAAATATAGTAAAGACAATTTAAAATATTTGAAAAATAATTAAATCTTTTGAAATATTTATCAATGTTTATAAATTTTATTCTTCTCACACAAATTGAAAGCTTTAAAAATAAAATAATATTTATTGCTTGAAAAATAACTTGGAAATTACCTGTTTTTGGCAAAGGAGGATCACTCAGCATCTTATCACAACAGTCAATAGCAGCCTGGCAACAATCGGTCCATTTACTTGCATCACGATCATTGGCAAAATTCTGATACACGGATGATGATTTATTTTTTGGATCCAATACAAAGGTTTGATTTGTACGTAGATCACGTACCAAATTTTTTGAAGGAATATAGCTAATAAATAAATATAAAACAGATAAATCGAATCACAATCTGATTGTATAATTTACATATAGTTATAGTTAAACGAATGCAGAAATAATTAGTTATAATAATACATTTCATCTAGACTAAGATTTTAATATTAAAATTTAAGTAAAACATTTAAAAATTTTTCTTTTAACAGCATTTGAAATTTTAATGTATTATTCGCCTAGAAAGAAAATTGCAATTTCAAATTTTCTTTAATGCGTTTATTGAACTCCTTTATTTAAAAATTAAATAATGTAAAGAATTATTATATTTCTATCTCAAGTAAAATGTTAATTAAATATAACATTTTTATTTTGAAAAATTTATGAAATAAATTGGAAGGATCTAATGCATAGTTACTAGGCAAATACTGAAGTACAATCACTTTATTTAATTAAAGTAAGCAAGAGCTTTAAATTTTCTTTTACTCAACAGTGTTATTTGATTATATACAATTCTTCTACTTTTTATAAAGTCAAATAAATTATAAATTCATCATCAAATCATATTATGCTTAACAGATGTGAAATTTTCAAACAATTAACTTACATATTGATTTATAGGTTTTCAAGTAATCAAATTTATATTTTTTATATAACACCGAAATTAATTTAGTTGTTATTTACTTCTAAACCAAATAAATTTAATTTTAACTGTTTCAGCACTCTTTTTACTAAATATTAATAGAAAATGATTTTATTAGGAAAATAATACGTAGAAGAGGCGTATGTCGATNCCATAATATTTTATAAAACATAAATATAAATTTAGAAACGACAACCCACAAAGTCACAAAGACTGCAGATAACAGAAACACTCTAAAACAGGAATCCACAATATTACAAAATATCCCAAAAAATAAGAATATTTTTTATTAATTTTTGTTAATTTAATAAATTATTTAAATATATTTTATAAAAATTTCATCTATTGACTTGAAATGGCAAAGCTGTCGAGAGAAGAAACGTGTCTCAGCTTAACATTCTGATAGACCTTTACTGTTTACAAAAGAAATATTTTTTCGATATTTAAATAACAAAATCCACATTGATTATACTTAAAAATTGTGAAATTATAGGAAAAAAAACAAAAAAATTTGTAAAGATTGTGCTAATTTATCATTTTTAAAAGTTTTCTGAATTATTTTACATTCATCTAATTTGTATCCAGTGCTTTTTCCTCTCAACACTCTAAAAAAATAATCTATTTTATATTGTATAAAATCTTAATATATAAAATTTATATACATATAAATAGAAAAATAAAGCAGATTTTGAGAAATGTTACATTATTATAAAGTTAAATTTATTTACGTTCTCTCTCCTTTTGTATTTTGAATACTATAATAAATTTCCATGTATATTTAAATTATAAAGAAATTTATAATGTTTTTTGGTTCATAGTGCAACGAAACAAAAAAATAAATAAGCAAACAAAATATTTTAAAGTAAATGTATCATTCCATTATACGAAGAAGTCTTTAAAATCTCTAATTTTTTCAAGTGAGTATTATTTACAGATTAATTTATTATACGATATAATCATTTTAATTATTTGATTTTTATCATCAAAATAGCATGATTACGAAATTAATAATATTTTCTATAAATTTAATTAATTTTATTTGAAAAAATTTAGCTCATGGAACGTAAAGTAATTGTTTTGCATGAAGTAAATGTTTACAGTGAAATTTTTAATGTTTAGCAAGAGAATTAAAGATCTAGGGAATTTAAAAGACTTAGATATTTTATCTAAATATTATTTTTATGACAAAACCTAAAAACGTATTTATTAAATTAAAAATATTTAGTAAAGAAAAGAGACAAATTTACGTTTTTGAAAAAATTAAAATTAGATGTAGGTCTAATGTTATTTGTGTTAGAAAAGATAAATATTTGAGGCTATATAAAATCGTTTAACTTAACAACGTAATTATTTATTGAAGATAACCACAATTTATCAGGCATTATTAATTGGATTATAAAATTTTTCTATTACCAATAATTCTTCTGTAATTTATAAGTTTACACAATACCTTAATTTAATTTTTCCTTCTGGAAACATGTGTTCAGGAATGTAATAAAAACACAATAAACAGTGATAAACAGCAAAAATATCTTTGCTAAAATACCAATTTCGTCCACGACAGATTATATTTTGACCCTATATAGATAAAAATCATAAGATAATTAAATTAGTTTTAATAAAATAATAATTTTTTAACGTTTTTTTTAAATTGAATGAATAAATTTAAATTATTTAAAATATAATTCATACCTGTGAAACGATGAAAAGATGAAATAAAAAGAAGTACTTTAAATAAATCATTCCAATAGAGATAATTTCTGTTAATCAATAATAATCTGATAAATAGAAAAATCCAAACAAAGAAATTTATTGTTTTAAAATGATAAAACTAAGTTTATTTTCTAATTTAAGTAACTAAAAAAATTTTAAAGCTTTAATCAAATAATTATTAGTATAAATAATGCTTATATACACAATTTAAATACTTTAAAATTATACAATTAATATCAATATTTTACAGATAATGATACGAATTGCATATTTATTTTATTATCACATTTGTCTTGGTAAACAGAAAGAATATACGAAAGTATTAGGCATAAAAATTACATTAATTGAAGAGATGGCATTACCTTTAATTGATTCCAAAATAGAAACAAATATTAAAATGACACACCTGCATTGTCGATAAAGTTTACTCGTTTCTAGAACTACATTACTTTCAATATAAATAGATATTAATGATTGATTTCAAAACAAAATTACTTAGAATTATAAACAATGTAATCAATTTTGTTAAAGAAATCAATTGACATAACAACCTAATTGTCAAATTAAAAAATAATTGACTTATTAATGTAAAAATTTCATTTTTACACACGAAAATTTTATATAGTAGAAATATGTAATTAAATTTATAGTTAAAATAATGCTTTACTTACATTATTTTTATAGAATACATACATCCTATTCATTCCATAGCCATTAATAATCTGACGGTACTTCAACTGTTGAGAGTGAAACAGATAGTGTGTTCGGTATTGCAGTTATTTCAAATAGATATAGTATCTTGTCTGTTACGGTGTTATTATTGATGACGAAACAACAGCTATCTCTACTTGTTACTGATAAATTAATTTTTTAATTTAGATTTTAAATCTATTACTCTATTAAATAATAATAAAGCACAATAGAGATGAATAATACTTCAAAGGCAAATTATCTTAATAATTTATTAAATAAATAATTTTTGAAAATAATTTTATAATTCGCTCCCTATTTTTGGTTATTAATTTTGTTTTTCTATGCCAAAAAAATGAATTGCTAAATTCTTAAATTATCATAAATCAAATATAGAAACACCATTTTATCAAAAAATTTCTGTGAGAAAATGCGTTGCGAAGGAAGTAAAAATATAATAAAAATTCATTTATTATAATTTCGCAATTTACTGTCAAAAACTTCGTTTAATGCAATGTACAAGTGTTCATATAAACGTTTGAAATAAACATTTTAAAATAAAAAAATGCAATTTACGATGTAATAAATAGTGTAATACTAAATTCATATTCAGTAAAACTAATGTAAACAACCTAGATGAAATTATATTCAGTATTCTGGTACTACAATTAATAAATCACTTCTGAATTAGAATTTTACTATTATTATTTATACATTAAGTAATTAAAGTAAAATATAATACATTTTAAAGTACTTTAATGAACTTTTGATTCTTATTCAACAGTAAATGATATTATTCAAATTTTGATTTAGATTTGTTATATTATTCTACAATGCTGGTTATTCGTTGTTAGGGATGGAAATCCATTATTGTAAGACATTTCCAATTATATGTAAAATAAATAAATAAACAACAGATTATTGTATGTCTAGTATTAACTTAGTTTATATTAAGTGTATCTTAATATGCAAAAAATAAATTTAACTTTAAACTATAATTAATAATTAACAATAAGCTAGCAATATAATAATAATGCAATATAGTTATCATAAAAATGAATATTTTAAACAGAAACAAACTTTATAAAAAAAAGGAATTATAATTGATAGGTATGTAACGAAACAGACAAAGATCAAGTCATACAGTTATGTAATTATATTTAAAATGTTTTAAAATCTTTCCTGTAGGAGATTCGTCATTCACATCATAATAGGAATTTTCAGTCTTCCTTTTATTGTATCTGTAATATAAATTGTTATAAATTATTGTTTTTAAAATTCCTTTTATTCTTCTTTCTTATATTAATTAATTGCTTGCATAGATAGTTCATTGTTAGGCTATATGCGAGGTGCATATTAAAATGGATGTTGCTGAAATGTCATTAAAACAATATCGAATGATCATTTGATCATTTTTAATGACGCTTCTCAACAATTCCTGAACAAAAATCTTTTTGAAATAGATTTTGAATTAGATTTTAGATTATTTTGTTTTAAATTTAACAAAAATATACATTTTCATTTATCTATTTAACACAATTTTCAATATTTTTCATTTATATTCTGAGTTAATATTCCTATGTGAAAGGCAATTTTCTTTATTCGTGTGATAATAGCGTTATAAATACAATATATTTTATCTAAAAATTTGTAAAAGAGTTTTATCTAATTTTATCGAGTGTAAAATATAATTTAACCAAACGTATTTTAAAATGTAAAGAAAGGGATTTTAATTATAAAGTAGAAAAGAAATTTCTTTTTTAAAAAATCTTAATTATACTTTGCATTAAAAACTTTTTAAAAAATAATAATTTTATCGAAAATTTTGTGTATTAATCTCATAAATCATTACCTATTATGTTATTAAAAAATTGAATACATATCATTATTATTATAGCGAATAAGTTTGAATATTATAATGCAAAAAAGATTTAGTATTTACTATATATTATTAGTAAGCTTTCATAAAAATAGAATTTTTTGTGTACAAAAATTAACATAAAATATGTAGCAGTTTAAAATTTGTTCATTGTGCAAGAGGAATTAGATTTATGTTCAAAATTTGTTGAGCCAGAAAACTTGAAAAAACAACTAAATTATCTTTCTCTAACATCTACCTTTAAGAAAATATTCTTATGAAATAACTGGAAAAACCCAGAAAAGTGCTCTCAGTTTATTTGCCATTGGAGTGAAAAATAAAAAAAATATATCTCTATATATTCTTAATATAATTTTTTTATTAAAATTATAACAATCCTAAAGTCTTTCCTTTAGTAAAAAATGTCTAAGAGAAAGAAAAACTGTTGAAATATTAAGTATACTATTTTAAATTTTAATTCAGAAGTAATTTATTTTCAAGCAGAAAACAGAATAAAGTACTAATTCTTTTAACGATTTAAAAGATTGCTTAAAATGAAAAGTGACATTTCGTAATGCATTTCATTAAAGTATTAAACTTCTCATATAGGTCAAAAATATTGATTTATTTCTGACATGGATTAAGTGCTTCATACATAATATATATATATACGCGAATAGAAAATTAGATTCACTTTCATACATAAAATATGTATATCGGGATAGAAATAATATATTAATGCTAGACAAATCTTTATATAAAATAGAAAATTTTTGTAAAAGTTTAATTAGTTTTTTTCTCTCTCTCTTAAACAGAAAATTTTCTTCATTATAAATTATCATTATCTCTTTTCTAATATGCACTTAACAGAATATTCTTATAAGATATATTAAATACATTATCATCTGTAGTATATTTAATGTGATCTCAAATTTATCTAGAAGTAGCACTCGATTATATTGACTTTATTGTTAAAATGCAAAAAATCTAGAAACAGTTGGCTGTGACAATATAAAAGAAGATAATTAATTTTCTCACCACTAAAGAGAAATTGTTATTCTAATGTATTTGCTATTATATTATTAGAAAAAAATTGGAAAAAAAATCACTAGATACTGGAATTTTTAAAATTAAATTTAATTAAAAATAAATGATAATAATTAATTTTAAAATTGAATTAGAATAAATTGTGCAAGTAAATGGCAAGCAGTGACAAAGTTTTTCATTGCAAATTTTTTATTATGTAAGTTTCTACTAAAATAGCCTTACATGTATCTTTTAATAAATATAAGAAATTTAAAACTGTATTTGAAAGAAAAGTTGAATAAATATCGTTACATTTTCAACAAACTTTAAAACATTAAGACAACATTAAGAATTTTTCTATAAATTTTATATTAAATCATATAAGTTAAAAACTTATTTTAAATAATATCTTAACTTGAGACATTAATATGCTACAAAGAACTTTTCTTTTACTTTATTAAAAAATAGAAATAATGAACTTTTAGCATAAGCTCTCACTTGGAATAAGCGAATAATTAGATCCTGGAAAAATATATTTTATACACTGTTAGCTTTTCATACTTTTCATCTATTAAGTCTTCTATCTCTATTCGTTTCTCTATGTGTCGTAAAATAGTAGTTCATTCACACGTCTTATTTAAAAGTTAAGCTTATTTAGCCCAAACTTATGCCTTAATACATTAAATATTCTTTTAGACAAAAATAAGTAAATCTATGTGAATTTATAAATCGATAAGTATAGAATTAACGTTAAAATTCGAATTTATTCAGGTTCAGTCATCTAGTAAATGAGTATATTTACTTAGTTTTTCTTATACAGCTGAATAAATGAATATATTCGTGACCTATCGCGTCTTATATGAAGCGAAAAGAGTATAAGAGGATGATAGAAATCTACAATGCTAATAAACGCAATTAAGTAGAGGTATCAGACTACTCTGATACTTTTTGCTGTTCTTTTAGTTTTGGTATGCTTGTCAGAAACAAAAAAAGAATACCTACAGAGTATGTACTTACGTACAGTACGTTAAACAATTCTTTTCTTACGTTTTCATTATTTCTTTCATAAAAAAATTATATTTTAATCATTATTGACAAGTTTATTAACAATTATTAAATATAAAACTTCGTTTCAAATAATTAATTTAATAAAATATAAAAAAATAAAGTCATTTTTACTACAGAATTCAAATAATCCGTACCGGAAAGCAATTCAGATAAAAAAAGTCTCCAAATAAAGACAAAATTAAAAAGGAAAAGAAAAACAAACATGCTTAAATTAAAATAATGTATTCACATATATGAATTATGAATGTAATTCTTTACCTTAATTAAAGATTTACAGATTAAAAAATTTCTTTCTAAAATCGATTCGTACATTCTGTAACTATATTAATAAATGGTTTACTTAGTTTAAAAATTCATGTAACGGATTATAGATAAAATATAAAAATTGCCATTCGCATGAATGAAACATAAAGTGAAACTTCAAAGAACAAAAAATGAAACTACTGTATTTACATTAAATACAATTTATGAAGATATAATTTATCAATTTCCTTATTTAAAACTTCAATGCAATTTAAATTTTCGTTTATTCTGCTTAATATAGAATTAATCAATTATACAAAGCTGTTCAAGCATCTTGGAAAACATTCATACCTTTATAAACATTGAAAATTTTCTGTATAGAAATTGTCATATAATGTTTAATCAAAATGTTGAGTAGATAACATTTTAATTGTTTAAAGTTCATTGAAGTGAAAATTATTAAAAATTCTTTTGATGAATTAATGCTAGTTTAAATGCTCGATTTAAACACAATTAGATTCATTCGGAATTGCAAAATTATTAATTTCTTGTAAAATTTTAATAATTTACATTAAAAATCATTTAGTAAATCTTTCTAGTTGTCATTCCTAGTTGCTGGAAATTATAAATTTGAATTTTTAATCAAAAATTTCTCAAACATGTATATATTTAAAGTAATATTCAGTATAAAACTCTTAAAACATTATATTTAATATAAAATGCATTAAGTTACTTCTGAATTTATTACAATTTCTATTTTATAAAATGTTTTATGTTTACATTTTTCTTCATTCAACATCAAAAATAAATTATAAAATACAGTATATTAAATTACAAAATATTACCGTATATATTACATAATGTGTTATAATGAATCCTAATTTTACATAAAACTGCAGTAATGAATAATTTGACTTAATTAATAAGATAAAAATAATAAGGACTACTCTTCAAAATAACATTAAAATTATATTTAATTACAAATATACTGTATTTAATACTTTATGGAATAACTGCTGTTATAATTTAATATCAATTGAATTTAAACTTATCGAATTAATTAGAACAATTGACCATAATTATGTTACGCAAAGTCTAGCATTTGGTTTAGTTGCGAATGTTGCACTTACAACAAGGCTACAAGCCAAAAATAAAGTGAAGTTCTTAGTACAGAAATTAATTTAAACAAATTATAGCAATGGAGAACGTGTTCAGTGATATATCGAACAACGCTGTGAGAAGTAAGTGATCAATCAGTTGAAACTAGATTGACTCTTCACTCAAAATTCGATTTTTAACATGAATTTAATATCTATACGAATTCCATTGTGCGAAAAGTGAAATCAGATAATTTCTTGATACTTGAAATGAAATAAGTATTGTATAAATTGTAAATTGTATAAGTATAAGGAAGTCGCAATAAGGATCTAGAAGAACTGCATGCAGCTCTCTAGCCGCATGCAGTTCTTCTAGACTCGCGAGCCACAGTTTGGCCATAGTGGTCATATATCATTATAGTATACAGTATATCGTTATGTATCATAATAATTATTACAATAATGCATCTGCAGTTTTACATATTTTTACAACCGTTTACAAATATATACTTATAATTTTATTAAATGCACTTTCATATTATCAGTTTTACTTGCCAATTTCTTTGTTCATTTAATTGTGATTTGAGCTCGTTTACTGTTAACTGTCGTCTGTAAGAAAACTACAAACTGCTATAACGAATGTATTCTAAAATAATATATAGATACACATGCATTATATGTATTTAACCTTTTTTATTACTTATTAATATTAATGAAATTTTTGAATGTTAAAATATATTTTCTATTTTAGTTTATTAAATAAGAAGTATCATTAATATCATTCCAAGTTATTATATAAGTTTATATAATAAGTTTCTTTAATGTTATATAAGTTTAATGTTAATATTTTATATTATATAAGTTTCTTTAATGTTTATATTATATAAGTTTCTTTAATGTTAAACTATGATATTAATGTTCTATATAACATTGTATTAAAAAAAATTAGAAATTCACATTCAAGTTTAGCTTAATTAAGTGGTAATATTTTATAATTTGTGATTACATATAACCTACTTTTCGTAGTAATGTTCTTCATTAAAACTGACGGCAAACATCTATGCTAGAAGCGGGATTTGAATCCTCTTCAACATGTGTTCGGTAACAAAGTGAATGTGTTAACAATTTCACACTAGATAAATAAGTTATTTTTATAATATAATATTATAATAAAGTATATACATGTATATTTGTAAAACATTATATACAATTGACTAAAATTATACTGTATATTATAGAATAGTTGTAATAAATAATAAGCAATAACAGACTAAATCTAAAATTACTAATAACTTTAAAATAACGATAACCACTTTATTATATAATATACTCTTAAATTCTTATATATATTATAGCAAAAGCTCCAGTTTTTATTAATTATTGATTACTATATACTTTTGTAATATTTCAAATAATTTATCGATTTAGCTATTTTTATCTGACATAGAAGAGAAATCAAGGAGACATATTTGAAAAAAATCTATCACTATAATGCTCATTCAACCATTATGCATTAGATAAAATCAATTTTTCTTTGCTCGTTTATTTCAATAAATTTTTCGGTTCTCAGTAAGTTTAATTAAGTTCTGCATGCAAATATTAGAAAATCATTTGCTTCCATTGGAAATGCAGCAATATCTACTTTCTTTTAAGAAAAAAAAATTAATTTCAAAAATTCTTATTGAATTACTAGTGCTTTCAGCTTTTAAAATGATCATTATAAAACTAACAAATAAAAATTAGTTAATAAAGCATTTTTTATCTGAGTATTAAAATTGACTATGACATATTTAAATAAGTTTGTATAAGTTATTTCTTCAAAATTTCATTAAAGTAGACTTTATTTAATTCATATTTACAGTAAAATATTACATAAAAATGGTATTCAATATAAGATGTTTTTTTACTATTCTTACATTTACTATGCGATTTTTAATGTCAAATTGATTTTAGATGTCAAAATTTCTAGGAGAACGATCACTCGGTTTATATATTGGCTTATAGTTGTGCATATAGTTAATTAATAAACTTCAATAATTTTTACCAAAACTGGAGCTATTCTGAAGAAAATTACCGCCGAAGAAACGCTTCTAGATATAAAACACATTTCTCTCTACCCAGTTTCTAGTTCAGAAGAAAGATAACACTATTCAAAAAGAAAACGAATAGTGACTGTATGTAGCCTACTCCGTGTAGTCTACCAGAAAAAAAAATCCTACAATTTAGACGTAACAAATGATAATCACACCTACAAACCATCCTTATAATTTGTATAAAACACAAGTTTAGTTTTATGCAAATTACAAGTTTCGTCACTCACGAGTTCGATAAGTGGAAGAAAAAGAAGCTATCCCCGGTTGGTATACTTCCATTTCTGCAGAGTGGAGATATGAAAGTTAGAAGAAAGAAATTCCCACCCTTTCCATTAAATCGCACCTTATGTATATCTAATTAATTTTATTTCTGATTAATAATTACACTAACAATAAAATGAATCTCAGATAAGAAAAGAATGACACAAAATTATCCAAAAGATTATTGAAATACAGCTATAGTTGAATTCCAGAGTTGAATAATTAAACATATCGTTATTCTTAGATACACATATCATAAACAATAAAACAAAATTAATTACGCTAGCTTACACATTTTAATTACATGTCACAGATATGTAACAACAAGAAAGAAAGAGAGAGAATTCACGTTTGAATTAGTAAAAATTTAAAAAAAAAATAAAATGATATATAAAAGAAATAAATGAAATGTTAATATATACATTAATTAAAAACATTGTTTAGTACTTTACAATGTTATATACTCGTTGCTTAAAAATAATAAATTTCTTTTTTAATTTTCAAAACTAATAAGTAAAAAGTTTTGGTTTTTACAGATAAATATGCTTTATGTGATTGTTAATAAGTCTGGAAGGAATCAGAGCAGTAAACATTATTTTTCAAACATTGGAATTTTTGATTAACAGAAATGTTGTAAGAATTTAATTTAACTTGAATATATTGCTTTAATTTTTAGTATTTCTGAAAGAGAATTAAACTGCTTGGAAATGAAAGAATAGGTTTAAAAATTTTGCTTAAGGACGAAAATTTAGATTATAAAATTGTAAATATTTTTTTATTGCTTAATTTTTAATAGTATAATAGTAGGAAGGTTTTGTTTTATAATACATAAATCATTGGTACTAATTAAAAATTAGAAAAGGAACTTTTAAATTATTTTTCAAACTGGGATTCATATTTCTTCTATTATCGTATATTTGTCTAATAGAGTTTTGTAAAGTAAGAACTTCGTATATACGAAAATCTTAGCAGTTAGCACAATAGTATATTATAGGGTATATGATAATATCAGTCTAATACAAAGTTTTCATATATTAACCTAGTATAGCGTTTTTCAACATGGGATACGCTAAACACTTCAAGGGAGTTGTGAAAAAAATTTAATGCTGCCAAATATAATTTTAAAAGCAACAATTTTAAAGACGTTTTATACTTAGGCAATTCAAAATCTTTTAGATTTAAGTTCATAAAAGCTGCTAACTATTGATAATTATTTGTAAAGAACATTAATTCTTAAAAAAAACTAAGTAGCTTTTTAGTAGAAATTTTTTGCATTTTATATATTTCTGATGATCTTTATTTAATTAGTTTAAATTGTTGATCTTTCTTTTATATTGACTTAGTCTACATCACTATTGCACCATAGTACTTTAAATCGAAAATTAATAATTAAAAATCAGTGGAGCAATCTTTAAAAATCATTTCACAATGCTATTTACCTATTTTTGATTTACGAACGTTTAAGAGTATACAAATTTTTTTATTTTCACAAAAAGGTTTACGTAGAATGAAAAAAGCTGGAAACCGCTAATTTTGTATCTGAATCAGGCTGCGAAATTTTGTAACAAAGCAGAAAATATAGTTACTTACTCGTTTTAAATAAATACTAAAAGCATTTAATAAACTATAGACATTTTTTAAAATACAGTATTATCACTGTACTATGAATAAATGAACTAGCTTGATTGCAATCATAAACAATCTGGAAAACTTGAACATGGATAGACAATTTTATTAAGAAATCAGTTTTTCTTAAACTGATTTAAAAATATTTAGTTTTATAAATTAAATCTATGTTATAAGAAAGTTTTTCTTTCCTAACTGGCTATAAAATTGAAAATAAGCTTCTAAAATAATTGAAAAATATAATAAAATTTGTAATCTTGTATTTAAAATAGATTCAAAAACACATTCATCGATCATTGTAGGTGGAAAATGAAAACTTTACAGGCGAAAACTAATCACGAATTAATTACGGTACTTTGAAAGTTTTTTTATACGTTTATAACTTACAAAATAAATACATGTTAAACAAAAATAATGTAATCAAAATTAATTAAAAACTGATTATTGTTGAATAGTTTTAATTATTATATTCTCGATTTAATAATTCAGAATACAAATGTTAAATTTAGTAGGAAATCGAAATTTAAATATACTATTATTGACAAGACTATGTCTTGTTTATAAAATCGTACTGCCACTCGTTCTTACCAGCATAGAGGTACGAAAGAGTACTGTACATGTCGAGAGTTGATATTTGGCACAGAGTATTAGGTGCCCAGATCATTTGCGCATAAAAAAAGCCAGACTCGTAGGTAGTCGGGGGACCGAGAATCGAGTCAAAATAAAATACAAAATGGCGACCCTCTTCTACAAACAGGCAAAACAGCCATCTCACCCCACCGAAGTCAGGTAGGGGAGAGTACCACCCTCAGTCATTTTAAGAAGTGAACTCTGACCTTAGGACCGAACACGTAGTTTTTTCTATGTTAAATAAAATTTGTAATCTAATTTTGTAAATTTGAGAGTGCTTCAAATATGACGTTAAAACGGTTTTATGTCGTTACAAGTGGGGTTTTTTTTTAACATTATCTAGTATAGTAAAATCGTAGGACCGATAAAAATTTGACGTTATATTAGATGACATTATAATCGAGTTAAACTGTATATTGTTTGTGCAAAATAAAAAAATAATTTCGGACGATACAATAGCCACGATTATTTTTTTTCAAAAACGGGAACATTTCGTTACGCATCGACAAAAATACAACCCGGGCCAACACGCTACAGAGAGAAATTTTGAAATTAGATAAGTTAATTTCATCGAAGATGCATCGTGAACGATCTCGTGGTCGTGACCGGCGAAGTTTGAACGATCGCGCCCAAAAGCAGCGATATCAAAGAAGATAGGAGAATGAGAACGAGACCTGCCTTGAGCATCAAAGTGATTCCGTCTCCGAGACATAGTCTTGTCCCAAATACAATTTTGCCGTTTTACTTGCTATATTTAAAATATTTTGGACTTAAAAGTTTAAAATCAGATATTCAATACTTTTTTATATATGAACTCACATTAAGGTTTTTTAGATAAAAAACAATAATATATAACAAAATGGGCTAGTTTTTATAGTTTGTATATAAAAGAGAAAGCGACAGAAATAGAAATTAAAGAAAGAAAGGAAACAACGAAATTATATTGATATAAATTTTCTGTAGATGCAAATAACAGATCATAAATAACTTATTACACTAACAATTAAGGTGACTATAGTTCATTGTAAACAAAACAATATCTGAAGTGAAAAGCAATTACGATAAATTATTCGATTCTAATAATTAAATTTTAACACAGCAATTTTTCAGCATATTTGACTGAAGTTTTTCTTGTAAGAAATACTTTTGAATAGGCCTGGCTTTCAATAGCATCAACCAATAAGGATTTAAATAAATGATCTTTCCTTATTTCTTTGTTGGGAGTCATAAAAATGCTCAATAAAATCACAAAAATTCTGATCAGATTTAAAACAAAAATTTCATGTGGGAAACATTATGGTATTCGAAGTAACCTTTAAGACTGTAATTGTTTATACATATAACTAACACCTTATTCTTGCCGAGAAATATCATTTATTTGAAACAAACGTTTTTAGCCTGATTCACAGGCCATCCTCAGNTCGTCAACTATAGGCCTACTTGAAAATTATTCAGTCATCAAATATGCAATTATTTAAGAATATAATTGATAAATATAATAGAAAGTGGATTTTAGTTGTCAAGTAAAAGTAACGTAAGTGAAGAATTCTGAATTTATTTTAAAAGGAAAAAGATGATTTTTGCAACGAAGGATGAAAAGAAAGCCGTTATTTATTTGGAAGTGGAAAATAGAAACAGTTATTTAAAGAATTTGTCAAATATAATAGCAATTAATAATAAAGATAGGCTTATAACAGAGAATGGGGAGAAAGCCGTAGATGGGAGGAAAAGAAAAAGTTTGATCAATCACACAGAAATACTGTACGTATATAATAAAGTAAGCGCCAACATCAACTGTAAAATAACAAACAATAAATGCGAATTTTATGAAAATGTAGATATTGAGGATTTATTTTTAATATTCTGAACTATCTTTGAATTTAATAAATATAAATGTGAAAGAAATGAAAACACGTGACAGGTGATGCAGCTATTTCTTTTTATGTATTGCAAGGCTTTATTTAGAATAATTTCCTTGTAATTGATGCTCTATGTTTTTAATAAAACGTGATCGTATTCGTTTGAATTTTGTAAAAGAAATTGGCTTCATTCTTTATATATTATATTGGATAATGTACCGTAAGCTTTACAAAATTTAATTATAAGATAGTTTTATAATCGATTTCAAAATAATGTATACAGTATAATGAATACTTTTAGAATGAAATAAAAGTAATTTTATGTGTTTTTTTCTAGAAGAAACGATTATAGTGTTTACTAATCAACTTGATACACCTTATTCTTGCCGAGAAATATCATTTATTTGAAACAAACGTTTTTAGCCTGATTCACAGGCCATCCTCAGGTTTAGAACAAATTTGAATTAAAGGATTGTAATTGTTTAGTTTTAAAATGAAGTTTATTTGTGTTTGCAGTCAGTATGAAAAATGTACAGTACATTGGGGGGCAAGATGGGGTACTCGTCTAGCCCCTGATTGACCATGAATATGTCCTATGAATCCAGAAGTATTTTCGGAAACAGACTTTATTGCTGCAGAGACGACAAACAGGCCCCTTCAGCAAGGGCAGGCCTAACAAGAAACAAAAGACAAATGCCACAGAATGCCTCTATTGTGGAAGCTTATACTCTGTATCTACAGAGAGTTGAGCTAAATGTAGCCGTTGTGATAAATGGGCACANATTTCAAAATAATGTATACAGTATAATGAATACTTTTAGAATGAAATAAAAGTAATTTTATGTGTTTTTTTTCTAGAAGAAACGATTATAGTGTTTACTAATCAACTTGATACAATGAGAGAGAGAGAGAAAATATTTTAATCTCTCTTTCAATTTAAGTTCATTCAAATAGAAGTTACCAAGTATATCAAAATTTAACTTTCTCAGTTTAACAAATATTTTTTGTGTTTTATTAAGTTAACAACTTTGATTTATTATTGATTTCCTATTATTTCTAATGGTTATTTTTATGGACACTTCATCACTTCAGAAAGATATAACATCATAGCGCGTTATGAAGTAAAGCTCGAATTACACAAACAGAAATAAAGCTTAATGTTAGAAAAAAAAAACTTAATATAAGAGGAACTAGGCTAGATAAACGTCGACTCTTTTCAAAGACAACATCGATATATTGATAAAATACAATGTATGATCAAAAAGTTAAATATTTTTCTCAAAGAACTGTAATTCTTACGTTATTAAATGAAGTTTTAATGTCTATCTAAACAATTATAGAATTTATTTTTACATATTATTAAAAGTAAATACTTTGTAATTTAGCTCTCATTATAATCCGAATAAAGCTGTAATAACTTATATTTAATATAGCATGATTTTATAACGTTTTAGAAAATTATTCAGAATGCAAAATATGTCCTGAAATACGGGTATATCAATTTTTATCAATTATTAACAAGATTATTAAATTTAATAAATGTCATATTATTGATATAAAGTTTGTCTTCAATTGCTTAGAATAATATTTATATGATCTGAATTCTTAGATCTGAATTTTCATTATAAAAGTACTGTACTCATATGATATTTCACTGATACGAAATATATATTATACACATCAAAAATTAATAATTTCGCATATTAACTAAATTTTATAAATAATACTTTACTTTATTGAAAATAATTTTATTTAATTGTTCACTAGAATATTATTTTTCTTTATTATAAATTGTGTATTGTTGTTTCCATACATTTTAATGACAGACACTAAGCAAAAGTCATAAGAGTATTAATAATAATAAATTAATAAATAATTATAATAAATTAATAATTAATTTATTGTAATCTAAATAGGATTCTCCTGCATGTAAACAATGTCTGTGTCTTTTTCCTGGTTCCGAAAACTCGCATAAAAATCATCCTTTTCTCGGCTTTTCAAAACTTCCAGTGATTTTTGTTTGATCTTCGTATCGGAGCTCTTACCTTTCAGATTTATCTTTAGTTTTGGGAAAAAAAAAATTCATTCGGGACTAAATCTAGAGAGTAGGTTAAAGGAAGGGCGAGAATGTTATTTTTGGTCCATAAAAAAAAGAAAGAATTGAATTGACTGTCTGTGGCCGAGCATTTATCGTAATAGAGAAAGCAATTTTGAGTACACTGTTTTTCAGGCTTTTTTCTCACTGCTTCTCTCAACCTTCGCAAATGGACAGATGAGTATCCTGATTGATTGTTACTTCTGGCATGAATTTATGACGAATTAAATATTAATTGCCGCAGAAAGTGAATAGCGAATCTTAAAGTCAGACTTCGACTTCCTAATTTTTTCGTTTTTGGGTATCGATCCAAAATCGAAAATGCCCATTGATTTCATTAGGGTTTTGTTTGTGATCGTACCCGCTGTCTGAATTCTCGTCGTTATTCTCACTTTATCTGCCCATCTTGTCATTTTCATTATGAAGAGCATGTTTATCAATATCAGTAAAATAATATTATATCAATATCAATATCAGTAAAATAAACTTGCTTGCTCTTCTTTTTTAAGTCAAGTTCTTCATTGACGATTAAATGACGTTTCATTTTGATTTCTTTGGCAAGTTTATCTTTCGATTTCCAGATATGAAATTCTTAATTTTTTCAACGGTTTCGAGTTTTCTCACCGTTTTTTGACGCCCATATATTAGGTCATCTACGACTGAGCAGCGGCCATCTTGAAACCTATTGTACCATTCAAATGCTGTCGTTCATTTTATTGAAGCTTCTCCAAAAGTTTTTGGAGAAAGTAATCTAAAAACTTTCACTAGCTGATTTCTCAAATTGAAGTAAAACTTGAATCACATATGTGGTTCGTGTAAATCTTTCTTTGGAAATTACCTAAACAATATATTTATACGTGCTTCCAATCGAATTTTCTAGAAATTTAGACACTGCAAGTGGTTATTTTTGCATCCACAATAAAATCAAGTTCTTTTGCTTTTTAAAACCAGCTTTAATTTAAAAAATTTTTTTATATTAGTGTCACACATTTCACAACTGAAAAAATGGACCAGATTTAAATACACTGAAATCCCTCTATAGTAATATTTAGGGAACAAGAAAAAATATTGTTATGGAGAAATTTATTGTTATAGTGAGAATTTTTTTAAAAGTATCCCATTCCTCGTTTTACTGTCTGAATACAAATAGAATTTTTTCACGATGTTTTCAAAGTTACATAATGCTAGAATGGAAAAGTATATAGTATTATTGTTAACAAAATATTTAAGAGCGAAAACACCAAAAACACACTAAATCTGGCAACCTATTCTCGTCTGTACGGTCCTGATGCTTACTGACCGCAGGTAACAGACGGCTAGATGGCGGAATGATTATGGGGCGATTACCGCTCTGGGAACGTAGCTGCTCCATTATGGGCTGACAGAACCCATAATTGGTTTTCTGAAAAACCAATTATGGGTTCACTGGAAAGAAAGAGTTTTAAATAAATTTCTTACTGACTACAGGTAACGTACATACTGGAATCGCTGTAATAAGAGAATACTACATTTTTATTTCTAAAACTAGAGAAATATTAATTAAAATTTAATTTACTAAAATATTATTATTGTAGAGAGAGAAAACTACTACGCATTTTTTACGAGTATAGTAAAAAAAAAGTATCAACGAAACAGAGATTTAGAACAATAAAGAATATCGTTTAATCGGGAGAAGTTTACACTAAGCTAACACAAATTCCGTTAGAGACCTATATTTCGTATCATTATGGAGGGATTTATTATTATACAGGAAATTCTCGTTAATTCGAACTCGGATGAATTTCGATTAGTTCGTATCCGTACTTTTGTCCCGGCCGGAGATGTAGAGATTTACATGTTAAGGAATTCGGTTAGTTCGAAATACGGCTACTTCGTAATTAGAAGTGAAAATTCTGTTCGAATTTTGATATGTGTATGTTAACTCGTTCATTTAGATCGAAATAGCCTCCATACTATAAGAGAAAAATAAAGCAAGAATAATCTGGTCAATATGGCTTTGCTTTTACAGCAACATATTTTCGGGTGTTACCTTACATACGAACTACGCTTTTTTCTCTTATTCCGTAAAATACGGCTGGGTTTCGAGATTGCAAGATTAAGCTACGAGTAGCAAATTGAGATATTTCTAGGGCTACTACTTTTGAGCCGCATTAAAAATAATTTGCGCTACATTTAGAGGAATTCTGCTTTACTTTTTATAAAAATTATCTGGTAACCGGTGAGGTTCTCACCGGACATATGCTGTTTACCTGCAGTTTATTTATATTATTATTATATTATTAATTATTAATTAACAAAAATAGTATTCTGTTTAAGTAGCCGTATTCCGTTTGCTTAATAAATTACATCAGTTACATGGCATTTGGCATTATATTCAGAAATATGTAAATCTCGGATAATTCGAATATTTCGTCCCCTGAATTTCGAACTAACAAGGATTTCCTGTATTGATAAGCGCTGTTCTGAGATTTGACTGTATTGCACTTCAGTAATTTATGTAGTTTCTCACCAAATATCACTTATTACTTATACTACAATTAATCTAAGAATCATTTAGTAATAATTAGTTTTAGTTATGCAGTTTACCCAGAGTAAGAATGGAGCGGATGTTCATTAATCTATATATATGTTTTGTACTCATTACTAAGTCGAACAAATTGTTATAATGTGGAACATTATAACAATTTAACCCTTCCTAAAGCGCGTAACTTACCGACCGCGTAATTTTTCATGTTAATATCTATTTGAAATGTCCGACATTTTGCAAGAACGATGTCATATGACGTCATTCTTGTAAAATATCCGAAATTTCAAATATATTATAACAGTTTAAACATAATTTTAAAAAGTACGTCATATGACGTTATAATTGAATTTTTTAATGTTTTATTCTGTTTTATTTTATTCAATATCTTACATAGCTAAGACAGCTGAGTTATATACATTGAAGATCCAGCACATCGGCTCTATTCTTATTCAGGGAAATACTATAGCATAGTAATCATTTTTTTAAAAATAAAGTATACAATATATATTATAATATATTGAAAACAACTTTAATAAAATTTTTACATAAAATATTTAATCTTTATCGTAATTTGCTAACTTCTAGTGCCATCTGGTGATGTTTTTAACAGTTACTACTTTGATATTAAATATAATTGTAAATTAAAGCAATCTAATCTACTACTATTTTAACCAACAAAACACGTAGTTAATGATATTATATATATAAAACAATTGAAAGGCAAAGGCGATTTTTAGATAGAAAATATTACTGCTTAGTTTCATTATTATATTGAATACATAATGTTAAAAAAGAATTTATCTGGTAAATAGTACACACCGGTGGCACCAATTTGTACGGACCATGGGACTCGGTCAATGGAATAATTTTGGGTTACAGAATAATTCTTATTTATTTATAACTAGCTTACCCGTCGCGCATTGCTGCGATCTCAGAAGAAACGAAATTCAAGTTTCGTTATGATAAAATTAAATTTACATTTTATCATTTTTATTGAAACTTAGTATTATATTATTATTATTATTCATTTTAATTGGGAAAATATTTCAAAGTGTCGTTTCAATTCTATTTATTTATTGGAGTGCTCGTGGATACACGATATTTTTTGTTTTTTCGTCTGGTGCGTACACGAATAATTCGGAAGGTTTTCCGACGCGTGAGCTGGCCACATACAGTTGTCCATGCGAGAAGCACGGATTCTCCAAATTTAGCCCACACACTTGCAGCGATTGTCAGAAGTGCAATATTCCCCATTTTTATATATTTTTTTAAATCCTTTATAATTTTGATTATTTAATTGCTCCTTCCTCTCTTCCTTGGCATGTTGTGGAATTTCTGATAGTTGGATAATAAACCGTTTTATTGTAATTTGTGTTTTTAAATTATTTTGAGTCGATATTAAAATTTGGGAAAGGGGGATCCTAGATCGGTAAAATAGGCGAATTTCCTCCAACGACTTCGGTTGTTGTTTGGAATACGGTTAAGGTTTTAACAAAGTTCGAGCGAATACATAATTAGCAAAAAATAGTTGAAATAAAGTGATTAAACAAAAATTATTACAAATATCGTAAATAACAGTTCACAAATGCATATATAGAGATATTTTTTGAAGGGGGAGAAATGGTCTTCACAATTTGAAATCGATCTAACACAATACTCAAATGCTCGTGTAAACGCGCGCCATCTATCGTAGGATAAATGTACTTCGTGGGAGTGTATTAAAAAACTTTCCGAAGTTTTATGGCAATCGTACTATGCCACAAACCTTCGCCGGAGTATATTAAACAATTTCCCAAAGTTTCACGGCAATCGGATAAACGGTGTGGTAATGCATAAAGGACAGACAGACACACACACACACACACACACACATACATTCATTTTTATATATATAGATTTAGAATCATTTGTGTGGTGGAGTAATCCAACAATATTGTTTTATCGTTTAATTAAAATCTCTGCAGAAAACTGGATAATTCTTTTTTACTACATGGGCCTAAATTGCATTGTATTTATATATTCTCTTTTATCGTATATTGCATAAAATACTACGTTGTAAATCTGTAAAAATACGCTGTGTGACAGTATTATTCATTTGTTGACACTGCCCAATTTGCATATGTGATATCGCTTAAACTTGCGATAGAATCAATTTGCCTTTGTTTTTTTCAAATAATATAATATTTTAAATTTTGAACCAGAAATCTGATTAATTTTCATTCTGTAACAAATATTTTTAAATATAAAATAAATAAAATTATCAAGAAATTACAAAATGTCGATATTTTTAAGAATTGCCATCCACGTGTAAAAAATGAAAAGAAATGAACTAAAAAAATATTGAAGTGTCCACAACAATAGAAATTTGACTTAGTGCACGTGACCTGGCATAAGAAAGGAAGTGAGGAATTCAATCTCCGAGGTAACAAGATGTTTGGTAAAACGAGAATTCGTCTTTTCTTCGCGAATATAAAAAGAAGAGACATTGTCTTTGTGTGTTTCTTTCGCCATCGATATATTCTAGCATTGTGTAGAGGGGCTGCTAGATAGGCGAGCGGTCAAGATGTCGGCCTATCGTTGTAGGAAACCCAATATCGAATCTAGGAAGTAAAAAAATCACAGGAATTTTTAGGGGATGATTTGTTAGACCCAGTCACATACCCGCTTTCCCTCAAGATTATAAGAATCTTTGCTCAAAACTTATAAAAGTTATTTTTCTACTGATATATATGCATTTACAAAATTACAATGTAACTTCTTGTAATGTAGTTACAGCATTACATTTATCATGTGATGAATTACATGATCATTTAATTCTAATTATTATTTTCACTTATTACTTATATTTATCAGATATCCTAAAATATATACACGTATTTCAGACATTTAACTTCTAGTGTATTTTTTTTTTCAAATTTTGAACTTGAACTGTTTATTTCACGATTCCGACACAAACAAATTCGAAAACTGTTTATAAAAATACATTATTTCTTTTCAAGCTTTTTCAAATAATACATATTTGAAAAGAATATGATTAATGGATATAAACCATTAATCTCGGACAGATCAGAGATGATTCTTAGTTGTTCTTGTATTGTTAGATATGACCTACTTCGTGCTGATGTTTATGATTCGGTGGTAAATAAACATCAATATATTGTATTACTGTTAGTTTTATCATGTTAAAAAATAAATGAAAAGTTATATTGCCTTATAATGTCATAAAGAATACGTAGAAATGTTTTCTGCCAAAAAATAGTGTGACAACAGAACTACGTTTAGTTTGCAAGTGGAAAAAATTGATTGTCATAACTTTTAAGATAACTAAACGAACAATAAATCCAATAGCCGAAAAAATAGATTTTATACTATTAGTTTAAATTTAAAAAAACCGAATAAAAACAATTTTCTTTAATAAAATAGAAGCCAGTTTAAAAATGATAAGAACCCTAAACTCTGAAATGCCAACATTACATTTTCAGGGAAAAGAAACATGATCACTAACTAGCACAAAACAATGTAATACGCTATTTTCTATTGTTGATATAAATATCGTATGTGATATTTTTGAAATAAATAAAATAAAATGATTATACTTGGTGTAACTAAACTCCACGCCACTATTTAAATTATATAATAGTTATATTATTACGTTGAGATTACTAATAATTTAGTGATATTCTGTAATTCAGTAACATTAGTCTAAATGTAGTATTTCATGAAGCAATGTTATACAGTATTCAAAATAATTTATAAATGAAAAAAGAGTAATTTTATATAGTTGTAAACACACAAAGCTATATAAATTAGAAAAAGTTAAGTTTTAATCTTTATAGAAGAAAAAAAGACAAAGACTAGATCTAAGTATAGTGATCAATTCCTAAACGGACTAAACTGCTCTCTTCCAATTCATGTCAGCAATATTTTGTCGGAAATGTCAGGACTGATTTCTCGGAGATTCCTATGAAATTCGCTACTGCAATACGATTCTGATCCTCTAAGTCGAGTGAGTTTTGATCGATCTGCAACTAGGAAATCCATAATATGGCAGGTCGACCTTCTTCACAAATAACACGAAAGTTCCAGCTGTACTACTTCTCAATGAACCTTAATGGAAAGACAGATTGTTTACCGGTGAAGTGATCTTTTCTATTATAGCTTCTAACCCTTAAATCGGTTTTTATTCTTTAAGAAGAAAGTTCAGCAACTTTCTCTGGACATGAGACATAAATATCGATTAAATCAAAACATCGGATAAATGTAATTGAAATTTGGTCAGCTGATAAAGCTGAGTGTTTTAGTTTAAAAATCAATTTTCAAACTCAAAATATCTTTAAATAACAAAGAATATTTTTGTATAGGTTATACATTGTTTTGAATTTATCTAATTTTAACATATTTATTTCCTAATCTTGGTTATAAAGTAGTAAATATTTAAGTTGAATTATGTTACATTGTTTACTTTCTATATTTTAAAACTAGTATTTAATAAGTTAAAAAATATTCTAGTAGAAGTTAATCTCCCAGAAGGCAGAGAGGTATAACTGGAAAAACAGAAACAAATCTACGATGCAAACTTATCATTTTCGACTTGAATCATTTTAAATTCTAAATTATTAAAATGGTATTAGCATATTGATAAATATAGACATTCTTTTCGTGAAAATTATAATGGTTCCACACTGTATTGCAACTATTTCTTTTATCTAAATTAATACGAAATCGATCAAATACATATTTATAGTCGGAGCATCAAGAGCTGGCCCTCGGACTGGTTCATTTTTGTATGATAAAATTATTTACAAATGCACTTATACTCCCTCGGACTTCACTTTGTATCGAAAAAGTATCGAGTGAGTGTGGTTAATTTAGTTAATTACATCAACATTATTATCTTCTAGAAAATATTTATATTTATTAAAAATTCTTGATTACAAATGAATAAAAAAGACGTATCATCCTATCAATCTCCGCTATAGTAACTGTGTGCCGACTATACATTGTAAGAACATAGTAAACAATTGGAATTTTGCAACTAATAAAATAATAAAGTAAACAGTAAAAATGAATATATTTTTTCATTACACTAATAGGTTTGTATTACAAAAGATGTATTTTAAAAAAATTCAGCATCGAATTGCGTAACTTTCCCGGCGAAAACTGTTTGTGTTTAATAAACAATATAGCAAAGTTTAGAGAACGTTAATTAATATTGGAGTGATTTTTGAACTAATAATTTGTACGAATAAACAAATTTTCATAACTCTAAAGCTTTTGAGATATGGCTTCGTTCGAATTAAAATCTCCCGATTTAATGCTCCCATTTTCCTGAAAATTTCTAGAAAAATTTCACTTAATATACAAACCTCTCTGTAAAATTTCAGAAATTTTCGACAAAAAAGCATAGGAGCATAGCATTATTAAGCTTCAAAGAGAATGAACAAAATCGTGCTCCCCACACAATAACATATATACAAACATTCAAAATTTCCCGAATTTTGTTGCATTTTGCGACATTTTAAGGTTTCCCGAGTCCAAAAATGTAGGGGTCATTTTTTGACCGATTGCCATACTTTCCCTCTGTTAATGTAACACCAAGAAAGTAATGAAAGTTTGAAAAAGAAAAATTTTAATGAAACTTCAAAGATGTACTGCTAAAAATATTTTCAAATACCGCAAAATACAGAAAAATAAATTCAAACGCAAAAACCGATTTAGGACAATCGTTTGTTTGCGTTTGAATTTCGTGGCGTTAAATTGAAGTATCTTAAACTTTACGAATTATATGTAATAAAGTTTGGAGTTTCAGACTGAGGTTTGAAAAACACGTGATTTGGTTAAAACAATGTAATCCACAATAAAAAAATCATACATTTAATAATATACAGCTACTGAAGTATTCAGTAATTCATATTTATGGGAAAGATCCATTTACAATGTTCATATATGCATATATATAAACATATACGGTTTCTCTCGAATTTTGAAATAAACCTTTAAATATATTTATTTAATTCAAATTAAAACTATCGCATGCATTCATGTTCTAAAAATATTTTTATTTATTACTGACGGACCAAGTTTAATTTGATAAATTCAACAGTCGAATATTAATACAGAAATAAAAATATAAATACAGTAGAGCGTCGTTTATGCGAATCAATTGGGGACTGGTGTGGTTCGGATAACTTATTTTTCGGATAACGAATCATGTACGAAAAAATATATTAATTTATCCCATGTTGAAATTTCTCTCCGTTGCGTGTCGCTTCGCGTTGAATTTTCGTCGATGTTAAGCCTAACGAAGACTATTGTATTGTTAAAAATTATTTTTTTATTTTGTACAAACAAAATAAATTTATTGAAAAATATAAAAACAATAAAAAATTATACTTCAGATGTTAATTTAGTATCAAAAACGTAAAATATTTGAGTAGCCCGAGAAATAGCCGAAGATTGCAGCGCCACAGCACTAGCGAAAATTCAAATGTGCCGACTGGAATGCTTTCGGATAACGGACGTTTCGGATAACCAGCTTTCGGATAAACGACGCTCTACTGTATAAACTTAATATACATATAAATTGTTTTTTTAGATAGTTTGTTATTTATTTAATATATTTATTAAATTAAGGTTTATGCTGTTTTCTTATTTTAACTGAATAACGAAAACTGCAATAATTTTGTAAAATAATTGAGAAATTTAATTTCATGTTTCCAAAAAATTGCGAAAATGTAATTTTTCAAACGTATTGGATGAATTCTATTAAAGAAAAATAGACTATCAATGTTTGTACTTCTTTTTGTACTAATTAAAAAGATAAATTTAGACAAACATTTTTTATCTTTTAATTTTGATACTTTAAAGAATTTAATTCCATAATCAAATAATGCAATGAATTATTGATCAGATAATTAAATTTTCTAAGCTATTTTAATGATATCTTTTTGTGTAATCTTTATTTAAAAAGAAGTATTTCAACAATACCGGTTTTATATATTTTTTTTTTTTTTTTTGTCAAAGACTAGTAACTTATGCAAATATCACGTCTTTTCTGTACCGATTTTAGTAGTTGCTACTCTGCTTCAAAAAGAATATTTTTTAACCGTAACATACAACAATACAGATTTTCCAGTTTTATATATTGGCATCAGAAATACGAATTTTGGACTTAACTTATTCTTATTTTCAAAAAATAAGCAAAAAAGTTTACAATAAAAGTTATATAAATATAAAAACTCAGTTATATGAATAACAAATCACATTTACAAGAAAATATAACATACAAAAACACATTCTCATAAAAGTAGTGATGGTTTATGGCTGTCTAATATGGAGATGCTGAGTCACAACTGCTTCTTTACATAACAATATATATATATTACATATAGAAGTATGTAGATCGGGAAACGGATCACCTGGTTAGCCGTGGGCTAAACAGGCGTTAAACACAAAAGGATCGTCTTAATTTGAAACGACCCATGAGCAATCAGGGCTCCTGCTACTGTTCAGAAGGGGACGAGGATATTCTTGATCTGGAGGTCGAGGGTGACGGAGAAAGAATTTTAATCTCAACTGTGAGAGACAGCGAAGAATTTACGAGTCGACAGGATCTAAAGTGAAACTGGCCATGGGAAAAAGAAGGAAACAAACCGAACCGTTCGCCACAAATATATGCGAAGACTGAATAAGATTCAGAAGCAGCTTTAAGCGAAGAAAAAGAGAAAAAGACCCAGCCTTGGGACATGGCTGGGTCCTTTTCTTTTTCGTAGGCACGCTGTTAGGGACGAGTAAGCCTAAATTACACATTTTACGGGAAAGAATGATAAGGTACAGTACATATCGAGAATTTTATAAAACGATTCGAGATGATAGCTAAATTTTATGAGTGGGATGAATATATTAAAATACAGTCGACCCCCCTATAACACTGTTGATTATTCCGTTTTATATGAATTCCATGTTGTACGAGTCACTTAGATTTTACAAATACGTTTTCCGGGCTGTGGACGGCTCAGGTATTTGTAAAATTTAAGTGACTCGTACAACATGGAATTCATATAAAACGGAATAATCAACAGTGTTATAGGGGGGGACTGTACTCATGTTGGGAAATTATCGAGAGGATGATGCCTTAAACTTTCTAAAGACAAATTTATTTTTATAATTATTAATTTTCTTCTTAACAAAAATAATTAATCAAGAGATAATTAGTTCTATTGCATTTAATTAATTATATTAGTCGAATATTCCGTGAATCAAAAATTTAAATATTAATCATTCATACTTACTCCTATCAAGTTTTGCTATAAGTTTGTTTAGTTAAATATTATTAATTAATATTTATAACGAAATAAATTATTTCAGTAAATAACAATTTTGATATCAGTTTTTAATATATATGACAAAGAACTTTTTAAAAAGTATTCTCATCGACTAAAATGAAAAATGCTTTTATAATAAAATTATTGTCATAAAATTTTTGTGACAAATCTCGCTTTAAATTAGAATAAAGAAATTGCAGTATTAGCATTATTATAACGAAATCTAAGAATTAAAAAACTATAATTTTTATAAAAGAATAAAAATAAAATTATTAGTAGCTGTAACTGTAATTCTTGGGATCTAACGAATTTAATCTTTTGCCTCCTCTCATTGAATAAAGAAAATGTTTCTTGCTTCTGTTTCTATATAGGTCTATTTCCTACGCTGCGATTCTTTGAGCTTTTGGTAGGCATTTAATGTGGTCATTATGATATTACATTTAAAACTCCGATGTAACGCATAATCTGGATAAAAATTCATACGAAAAATTTCTTCGAAAACTGATTTTATTTGAGAAATTAAAACTGGTGAGTCTAATCGAAAACGTTCCATTCGATAAGGATGACATCGTTCCAGTTTTAACATGAGAAGAAAAACATTTAATACGATCACTAATATTTTATTAATATTTATTTATTAAGTTTGTACTAATAAAGTTTTATTCGATTCCAACATCTCCTTGGTGGGGAAGAATTTTCTCAATAAACGTATTATGAAAATTATTGTTTTTAACTGAACGCTTCTTAAACGTTTTGCTGTCAAGACTCCGCAATTTCAAAATTTTACGGTCACTTTAGCTTAAATTTATAATTAATAAGGCAATCAGCATTAAGTAAGTTTTAAGCTTATATTATGAAGTGGCACATTTAAAAATATGCAAAATATTCATTTTCTGGTTAACTTTACATTTTATAGTATTTCGAGAAATGAAGAATATAATAACACAAAATTACTTTTATTTATTTCTTTTCAATTTTTACACTTAATTTGACCAAATGTTTCTGATGTTTTATTTTATTTTTCTAAACAATAGTTTACCTTAAAAACATGTCCATCCTAGTCACTTTCCTCCGGCTTAGAGTATTGTTAATTTACAAAACCAGCGATATTCAAAGTGTTAAAATTCAATTGAATAAAGGACGTTGAACAGTCTATCTTTAGTTAACACATCATTGTGTTTAAAAGCAATATTTTTTTAAAAGTTTGTTTTATAAGGGAATTCCTTCTGTATGGTCGAAGAACCTTCTTAAAACATAATACAATTTTCTCAGATTTGGATAATGAGTTCATTCAAATCTTTTATTGCACTATCACGTACTGTATTTTTACACTAGGCGAATTTCATATTGTTTAATTTTAAAACAATTTGTTAAAAATATAAATTGAATGTGAATCTGCTATTTATTATTGAAACGATAGTTATCAACTGCTTTAAGAATTTGAAAACGAAATTTATGGAAATGTTTTTCTCTGAATTTCTAACAATATGTACTGTACACTACGTTAACTTTTATATTTTATTTTGAAATGGTAATTATTATGATCACTTTTAAATTTAACGAAAGTTGAAATTATGTAGTAGTATTAGTATTTAGTATTACTGGAACTAGTTGGTGGGGTCAGGGGTCTTTAATAACCGGAAAGCAAGCTTAATAGGATAATGTGAAATTAAAGTTTTATTTTAATTATACTTGGATACTTGAGTTAAATATTAGATGAGAAATATTTTATTCTATAGTCTGTTTTCTTGCTCGACTTGATGACTGTTTTCTCTTTTTGGGCTCAGAGATTAACTAAATGAGATCCTTAAGAATCTGGTGTCAAATCTGATCTAGTTCTATAACATCGCTAAACCCGATATATAATATACCTAAACATCAACCAAATACCGAAATTCTATCGGGCTAGTTTTAAGGCTAATTACCAAATGAATTACGTAACCAATTTGGCTCCAGAGGTAAGCGTTAGGCGCCATCTCTTATTAACATTAATAATTATAAATAAAATTAATTAATTTTATTTATAATTAATTGGTTATGTAATTCATTTGATAATTAGCCTTAAAACTAGCACGATAGAATTTCGGCATTTGGTTGGTGTTTAGCTAATCTAGTTCTTTAAATATTTAGGGATAATTCTTGATATGACTTTAACTTTTCATTATTTACTTACGGAGCTTATTTCGGAGGTCTTTTTAAGCACAAAATATTCTATAAACTTGAGTCCTATTCTCAATAGTTACGGACTAATTCATGTAAACAGCGCGTAACCTTGGCAAATTTGAAAGTTAAAAATAAAGTAAATTTTCTGTAAAAAATAACTGTTGTAAATAATAAAATATCTCACCACTTAAAAATTAAAGATGAACGTTGTTACAGATCCAATTTTTATCAATGCTTACAAACTTTTAAAGTTTAGGAGATTTTCAAAAATGATTACGACCGTTTCAATACACTTAGCCGCACGGGTATGTACTATATCCCGTGCGTAGCTCCATATGCCTATTCTTCATGCAAAACGGATTCATACTGTACCTATATACAGTATATTTATTTATGTATTAAATTTAATATGATCATATTAAATATTAATTCGCTTTCTATAAAGCACTTAACATTAAATTATCCATTGAGAAATGATCGCAGGTAATTTATCTTAGTCAGTTGATCAACAGCACTTTAATTGCAGAAAAATTTCAATTTTGATAAACAAGCTACTTGTGGAAAAGTTTCACTTTAAGGAAATTATTCACAGAATAATCGATTTCACTTAAATTGTTTCAGAAGCATTTATCATTGAAACGATGGTGCCCATTACTATACTTTACAAAGACTTCTTGT
The DNA here is from genome assembly GCF_000671375.1 of Centruroides sculpturatus. NCBI lineage: Eukaryota > Metazoa > Arthropoda > Arachnida > Scorpiones > Buthidae > Centruroides > Centruroides sculpturatus. The sequence continues at coordinate 399,854 of NW_019384478.1, forward strand.
CGAAGAAATAAGAATTTTCCTATTAATTTACAACATTTTCTTTAAATTAAACGAGTTTTAATTTAAACGAGTTTTAATTTAACGATAATTATAAAATTAAAAATCTTAAATACATTATTTTCAATAATACAGTAGTTATAATCTAAGAGTAAAAGCGTTTATTTATATGCATTTTTTATATTTTTAGAATTATGCATAAACAAATTTAATTACGTTTATAAATGAAAGGTAATTCTAATGACTGTACAAATGTATGTTTATTATAATATTTTTAAAATTTCTCATTAGCTGATATTTTATATTTCAAAAGTTATATTTAACTAATTATCCGAATGAGTTGTATCAATAATTATTTAAAAAGTTAGTTAATTATCTAGTATTGAATAATAAATGTAGCTACTCTTTTTTAATTAATATTATAAGTATTAATTAAGATAAATTTATTTAACTAATTGATATAATTCACAATTAAAATTTATTCCGAAAACTTATAATTAAAATTTCTGAACCTTCTGTAGAATACCGATTGTATTGCTTTCGAAACGAATTATTTTTATCAAATGTCTGAACAGGAGGAAAAATATCCAGTAACGAGTTACTTATCTTTCCCGGCAACATTTAAAACTGTGTGTGGCGCCATCTTTAATGATATTTTACTAGAAAAATTTTATATTTTTACTATTATAAAATGGCAAAAAGCTTAATTTTGAGGGTAGGAATGAATTTTAAAAAATTGTAAATGCTAATAACCAGTAAAATCGTCATTAAGTCCGACCATACTGGAGATACATACGACCCTATTTATTTACCCACTCCATCGACCTTTAATCACCAAAATTTAATAACATCAATACCACTAATAAATAAGCCACCCTGCAAAATTTCAGAAATTTTCGACAAAAAACACAGTATTTATTAAGCTTTAAACAGGGTGAATAAAGTTATACCCTAAAAAACACACATTAACAGCCATATATACAGAAAAAACCCCTGAGTTTTTTGCACATTTCTCAACGTTTCAAAATGTCCTGAGTCCAAAAATGATAAAAATCTACAAAGGTTCAAAAATTTAATAATCTTGGGAGGGGGTTCATTTTTTGACCGATCTCCATACTTTCTTTCTGTTGTATATAACAGAACCGAGAATGTAAAAATCTAGTTGTGAAATTTACTTCCAGATGAAATCTAGCGCTTAAAACAATGATAAAAAAAATTCATTAAGTATAACTTAGTTTACATTTAAAATAAATTCCGTTATAAATGTTAAAAGATGATTTGAATTTTTATTCCGTTTTCATTTTTTAATAAAAACAATTCTGAACATTTTTAATTAAAAAAAAATTAAAAAAGTGTATAATTTAAATCTTATAAAAATAATTTTGTTTACTCTTTAAAATATTAAATATATTCTAAAAACTAATTTATTTCTTACTGTATTTAAAATATAAATAGTTTGAAATTGTCAAATCGAAGAAAATGTTAAAATTAATCCTGCAAGATGACACCAACATCAGCAATACAATGCCCATTTTTAAATTGAATATCTATTAAAATGTTTTTTAAGTTTATTTATAAAATTAGTTTTAAAAACATTCGTTAAATAAGTTATTCTGGAAAATAAATAACAGGAATAAAATGCTTTAATTATGAACATTTTACTTGTATATAGCAATAAATTATTAATTAAATTATGACAATAATATTGTTTAAAAATTAAACAAAATTATGTTTAAAATTTTTTAAATGTATATTACAGTAGAACCCCGAAAACTCTGCCTAATGTGGACCGAAGGGTGGCCGAGTTTGTGAAAATGCCGGGTTATCGGGAATGGGGTTAAAAAAAAGAAGTATGAGTGTTTCCTCAGAAAATACTGTACTGTACTTGTATGTATTGTTTACTTGAGAATATAACAGAGAATAAACTGCCCAAATACCCTTAAACAAAGGAAAAGTACGTCCTTTATGAAGGCATAGAGCCTTTACTACATGAAAATGAAAATTAATGAATACACTGTGTACAGTAATTTACCTGATAAGACACACCTCAGAAAAATACTTTATGAGAGCTTTTATACTTTTATAAAGCTGTCTATAATGAAAATTAATTAACTAAGGATTTTTTTGCCCTGCCAGGGTGTGGCCGAGTTATCCGGAGTGCCGGGTTATCGAGAGCCGAGTTTTCGAGGTTCTACTGTATAAAGTTTTTAACATTTTAAAAGCTTTTAATATTTAAAGTTAAAAAAATAATAAAAATTAATTTAATAAACTCGTAACAAAATGAATTTTAATAAAATCTTTATAAATTTTTATCACACGTTTATGGAATTACAAATTACAATATAATAAAATTACAATTTAATATAATAATTAGCGATAAAATTTTGTTATCGTTAGTTTTATTTGCTAACTTATAAAGAAAATATAAATTAAAGAGAATGTCAAAATTAATTCTGCATTTATTCACCAGATGGCACAAACATACAGTTCATTATTGTATTATTCGAAGATATTAATTTGTTATAAATATTTTATATAATTTTGCTTTTAATTATAGTTTAGTCTATTAAATAATGTAATAGTCACTTTATTTTCATATCTGCTTCAGTAAGTTTGTTCGCTTGAATAAACCGAGCGAGGTGCATTAATTATGTTCAAAATTGACATCCGACTGATTGATGAGTTATATTTATCATTCTCAACGATAATTAATGTCTTTTTTTACTTCAAAATTTTATAACTATTAGCCAAATTTTAAGAAATTATTTAATTAAATAAAAAATTCTTAACTTTTTGTTTTCATTTTTAAATTGTTATTTACTTTTGTTTACCTGTGTTTTATTAATTACCGTAATATATTTATATTATGTATTCAAAATATTAATAAACTCTTGTTTTATATGTAAAATTTAAAAATTCAAGAATTAAATATATAAAAATAATACAAATAATTTGTTAAAAATAATACAAATTTGTTATCTTCTTACATCCTTTTCAACCGACCATTGGAAGACAATTAATATTGGCAAAATCGATCATTTAAATACAAAAAAGCATTTTATTCTTAAATTTTTAAATTATTTTTATAATAATTCATTTTCATAGGAACTTTTAATCAATTTAAATAATCATTATCAAGGGAGAGTCTCAAAGGAAAAGTCGACTTTGCCAGTGTTAATTGTCTTTTTTGTGATTGGAAAGGACGTAAGAAGTTAACAAATTTTATTTGTATTTACTTCTCACTTTACAGATAATTCTAAAACAAGAAAATAATACTCTATTACATTAAAACTTTGTATGTATTATATACTTATTTGAAAATAATAATGAAAAAAAACTAAAAATTTTCTGTAAATTATAAAATATTTTATCTTTAATTCCATTAAATTATCTTAAAAAACATTTTAATTTACAGGTTGAGTTCGATATTACTTTTATTTCTGTTTTGAAAATTATAAGACGAGATTTTTAACGAAAACATGTAAAAACTCGATTCCTCTTTCAGTTGGTAAGTTGATATAGTTACTTGAAACGATATAGTAATTTCTTAATTTAGAATCTCTTCGAGCGTGAAATATTTCATTAAATTATACGGTATATAAATCAGGTTAATCGATTAGAAACGTAACTTTCCCTCAGTTAATAATTCATTAATGTAAACCTCAGTCATTTACTTGATTATCATTTGATTCGTGTTTTTCCTAATATTTTTTTTGACACTTCTATTTCCGTCTTTTTTTGTATGAAAATTATAATTATCAATTTTAATAATTTCAGCAACATATTAAATATAAGATTTGTTTTATCATAAATAATTAACAGCATTGCGTATGGAGAATATTATAAAAATCAACAGGAGAAACGATAGAAATTAAATTACTTTAAAACATTTAAGTTTATCATATTGACAAAGCATAAACATGAAAATTAAATAATAAATTTTTATTTATTTTTTTCTAAGCGATTTTTTTCCCGAAAGAATTCGTAATTTAAATATCTCTTCTTTTTAAATTATGAAGTGTTGATCATATTAAATCGAGTAATCCAATAAAATAACGAAATTTAAATAAAGCTGACAAAAAACTTGGAATAAAATCTGTTGATCCAACATTTTTATTTTACTAAGTGGTCTTTTAATGTTTATTCCGTTAGAAATTCTATAAAAGCAAATAATTTCTGATTTTTCTTTGTATAATTACGCAAAATAAGCTATATACATAATCTGTTGATACGTTTGAAAAATCACTTTAATACAGCGTGACTAAAAGAAAATGCTTTTAGTTTTCTTCTAATCCATTTATCTCTTCGTTTCATTACTTCATGAAAGAAAAAAAAATTGATTAATAAGTGAATTGTTTCTGGTTGAAAACTCAAATTTTCAATTGGAAAGTGTTAAGAATTTCAACTAGCGAACACTTTATCGTAAACAATTTTACTATTCGACGTTTTTCCAATTGCTGTAGATAGTATATACAAGGATTTATCAAAATATTCGACATTTCGGCATTGATATATGACATAACTTGACATATAGCATATATCTTACGTTGAAAAAGAAATCACTCTAAATTCTTCCATAAGTTTATAAAAAATGAGAATTTCCTCACTTTATAAGAAAACTTTTAAAGCGTGAAATTTAAATTTAATTTTAAGTAGAAAAGAGAAAAATGTAATTTATATATTTAAAAAAAATAATTTTTACATTATACTTAATTACTTTTATTAATATTCAGCTAACTTTCAACTTGTAATTTGGTTAGAATAAATCTGTATCGCAAGTTAGAGTAGAAGCAATCATTTTATTTATATTAATTGAATATTGTAAAAATAATAATAAAGTAATTAAATTTTAAGATTTTTCATTAATAATATTCTTTGTACAATAGATCAAGTACTATTCAATTGGTTTTATGTTGGAAGAGGATTGAAAATATAGAGTGGAAGAAAATAGTAGAATGCTAGAAAAAAAGGTTAAAAATAAGAAAGCAACACTTGAGTGAAAGTCTACTAAAAAACGGCAGTAATCTCTGTAGTGGCCTGCTGACCAGTTAAAGTATATGACATTAGAATCACCTAAGAATTACCAGTAACAAATGTAGAAATTTATTAACTGTTTACTTAAATTACTTATAAATACTTAGATTAATTATCTTTAAAACATTATATATTTTTATTATTTACAAATATATAAAAAGTTCTTTAACATGTTATAAAACATGCTTTTAATATTTTAGAAGGTACTGAAAAGATGTGAGTATAAAATGATACAAATTGTTTATTTAAAATACAGTAAAATCTATTAAATAGATGAAATCCGAGACCAGATATGGAAACCCCAGGCGTAGGAGGCCCCGATTAACTATATATTAACTTCAGAAGCAAATCGAAAGTCACGTTATTTCAGTTTAAAAATTTCCTCTGAAAGGTGTTAGATAGATGACCGGCACGACTCGATTGTTAAAGGAAAAGTACAATGTACAGGGGCAAGTTAGTACTAATTTGAGGTTGAGAACATATGTTTTAATTATTTTAAAAATATAATTAAACGTGTCAGCCCGGCATTGTGACCACGTAACAATAAATAACTGCTCGTTTTTTATGAACAATTTTCAAATTTTCAAATTTGTTTTCTGACAAGGATAATAAAATAACAATGCGTAGTCAATAGGCTAATTATGAAGATTTTTAAAACGTAAAAAATTTTTTTAAGTATATAAATATCGCTTGTGTTACTTCAAATAAAAATAAAATTTATTTTTTGAGCTAACATAATAAAAAAATTTACATTCAAACAAGAATGTTCCTTATATATCGGGATAAAAAATAAGAATTTAATTTAATTTTTAAGTTATATAATAATAATTACAAACTGTATTTATAAATAAATATTAATATTTAATTTAATTTAATAATTTTTCTACAATACTATTTCAACTTATAAAATTTTTAATATCATACACTAGATAAAAAATATAAAGATTTACTATAGTATTTAATATCAAATAGGAACACAATTTAATTATAATAAGATATCTAAGAATAAAATTTATAAAAATAAAGAATTTTAAATATAGACAGAGTAAAATACTGCATTTAAATCAGAAATGCCGATGAAGATTTTGTTTTTTTCGATATTCTTAACTCCAATTACTGTATACTTAAATGACAACGAAGTTAATTAGTTTTGACATTAAATTCATCTTGCTATCTGTAATCTGTGTTTTAAATTAATTTACAAAGGGAAAAAAATCAATTTGTATAAAAAAAGGAAGCAAAGAAATAGGTTTTTCTGAAGAATTATCATAAATACATTTTAAATATAACTCAACGTCTTGTTATTTTGCCTCCAAACATCGAATCTCAAACTGAGTTTCTGAAGCGAAATATTAATTAATCAAAATAATTTTGAGTTAATTCGCTTTAGGAATTGGTGTATTAATTATTATTTCTAATTTATTTTTCAATTTTTCTTGTATTTAGAAGTGTAAAATTGAGTTCTTATAAGCTGAAATATTCATATTTCAAGAATATTATTATACAGGATGAATCTAATCAATTTGATTGCATCTCATGATATTTCATTCGAGAAAATTAGTAATTAAATAACTATGTCAGCGAATCTTTTTAAGATAAGTAATTTAAAGGGTAGAAAATAAATAAGTTAATTTAATTTGTTTTTTTAAATTAATTAATTAAATTTATTTACTTCATATTTACTTGAAAACTTTTATATTAGTAAGATGTGTCGAAATTAATTTAGTGTATTTTTTCAGGTTATTTTTCTGAAAATCTTTCTTCGAAAGTTATATATAAAGAAAACATTTCCACAAAAAAGTAAAGTTTTATATAACTGTGCTATATAATATATATAAGTTTTCAAAGCTTTTATTAGATCAGTTACAATTGACCACTGACCATAAGTAAATCATTTATCATGCTGTGAAAATCATCTCAATTTTATTACACTGATTATGAGTTTCTAAGTAAAATAACTAAATAAAATAAAAAAATAAATTCGAAAGAATGCTTTTAAGGATAAATTCACTAAGATTTTATGATTGATTCAGAAAAAATGAATGACTCAAATAACAAATTTTACCAAGTTTTGTAGAGGAAATCAAACATTTATCATATTCTTTAGAAATATTTATCAGTTAGATAAAAACAACATTCTTTTCTGTGATCAATCATTTGGATTTTTTATAGTAAACGAAAAATAGTTGAAAGATTCACTTATAAAAAGTTATTTTAGTCAAGAATATATATATTAACTATGTAGTACATATTATCATCACAATGATCGGCAATTTTATTTTTAGGTTAGGTTAAATAAAATTCAACTTGAAACCTTAAATAATGCAGAATAAATACGGAAATATAAAATGTAAAAATTAATTTATCCTTAAATATTTGATCTAAAATGACAATCGCTGTTCGTTTTATAAAAAGTGGTTAGGGTTTCTGGTATATCGAGTTTCGTCGTTTGGGAAATAGTTTGACGAAAGTAATCGACTTGATGCTATGCTTCGTATCGATTTCTCGACGGATGAATAGAAAATTTTAGCTGTTTAACGGAATAATTTGATTTCCATGTGCAATAATTTAATCGCAAGAAATTAATGAAATAATATGTCATCGAGGAAAACATTGATAATTGTAAACAAAGTTTTAAAAAGTCTAGAATTAAATAACTTTAAAGGTAATAATCTAAGTACAACTGGTACAATCTTAAAAATTGTACTAGTTTTAACGATAGAAAATATGAAAGTTTTATTGTTTAATAATTAAATTAAAAATTAATGATAAAAATATTGAAATGTTAATATATTATTTTAAAGAAATAATAAAGCGGTAAGACATTGCTCCTATGGCTTACCTTTTGAATGTGTTATACCTGCTGTTTATATTAAAATATTAAAGTGTATTACTATAAATTGCTATATATTATAATAATTTTCACTTTTATTTAATTAATATATTTAATAATTGAATAAATGTAAACGTTTTAGTTCAGTTATAACATGTTAATTAATAAGATGTTTTAAAAAGTTAATTAATAACAAAGCAGAATTAAAACTGCATTTAAATATACATTAATATTGAAAGAAAGTAATAGAATTTTGAAAAACTCTTTAACCATTTTACATTTTTATATATAAAATTCGAATTGTTTTTCATTCAAATACGATTATTTTGCTTCCTTTTCTGTCCAGTAAAGATAGAAAATTTCCGAGGTTTTGGATAAGAACTATTATATATGATTGTTAGTCCTGGAGTTGTCACATACATCTCGAAAAAAATGATGGAAATATGGATTGGTAGTGGCTCTAAAATTGCTGTTTGAAAATTCAAATCATTGTTGACTGTATTTAAATTCTTTTTTGTAAAAATTTCTAGTTTCAAATCTTATTTTTTCAATATCTTTACAGATTATCGCGTCAAGCAGAATAAATATTTACTGATTTTCGAATTCGAAATCCATTTTTATTTTTCCTTATTATTCAATTCACTTTTATTAAATTTACAAAATTATAACAATAATATTCAATATTTTTTTTATATTTTTGCATATTTTTTATATTAATAAAACAATTAATATCGAAATAAACGTGATTAATACCTCTACATTTACATTAATAAATTACAGTATTAAAAAAAATAAAAATTATTTTTTGAAATATAATGTTCAGTGTAAAATATCTGGAATAAAATTTTAGCTTATAAATATTTTATATTCTAAATAAAAATAACTAAAAACTTTTAAAATTTTCTACAAAGCTTTTCAAACTAATGCAGTTTTAGACTTTTATTAAATTTTATATAGAAAACTTCTAAATTTCATCAGAAATAAAGTAAAGTATGTCCAGTGGTTATAAACACACTTTACGGGATGAAAATGACTTCCTATTCAGATGTCTACATTGTATATATAAAATGATGCAAGAGGATACAGCGGAGGCATCTCAGGTATATAACTTATGCATGGATGACATATACAACTTCCCTTTGCTTATCATATTTCAAGGTTGAATCATTGATTACTTACCGACTTACACAACTTTTCTTTTATCTATTGGTATAAATGACGTCATCTTGTCCATATTATTAATTCATATTTTTTTATTTCTCATACTAAGTTCGATTTCTTTCTTTTGACTATTTTTATTATAATTTATACATCAATTTTTCAAAATTTATTTAAAAATCATAAAAGAAGAAAATGTATATTTTCTCTTCTATTCGATTGAAATAACATCTTTGACAAAAACATTCTAAAATAAAAAAAAAATTATATAATTTTCCGGTTATAACTTTTCTCCTAGAAAGCCAATTTTCTTAAATAACTTTTATATGTGTTATTCAAAGTTACTTAATAACATTTAAGTTATTCAAATTTTTCAAATTAAAATAAATCAAAACTTAATGTAATATATAACCTTAATAATATTAGATAGACAAAGTTTTTAATTGTCTTTGCTTAAAAGAAGTTATATACCATTTTTATTTATTAATATAATTAAACATAAACTAAAATATTTTTGTAATTTAATATATATCTAATATAAATAGTTTTTAATATATATGTAACAGTGGATTGATGGAGATTGTGGCACAGAGACAATAAAGAGATTTGGAAGAATAGATACGGCATACAAATATTGGATGATGGCCCTACGTTACTAAAATCTTATGGTAAAAATAACTCGATACCAGGAAAATAAGATTTATCGGGAGGAAGTGAGAAAACGAAATTGAAGAAAACAGAAGTGCAACTGTCAAACTTCAGCAACATTAAAGTATAAGGAGGAAAAAATGAATGTTACAAACAAATACTTAATTTTACATCGAATAAGAACATACAACTAATTTATAATTTGAATATATTGGGAATTAAATAAATAAATAAAATCCCAAAATTACTGTATTCAAGATGTCTACTTAACTTTTGAAATTAAAAAGATTATTTCTATTACGAAACTTAGTTAATATCGAAAAATTATATTATTTAATTTTAGTAACAGATAAATATTTCATATGTTTCAAACTTTCGAAATTTAATAAATCATTGAAAAGAGTTTATCTACATGAAAATCAGATTCTTTGTGGTCCTTATCAAATGGTAGATAGATATATAAATTTAATAAATTCTATTCATATTACTTTTATATTTAGACAAGTGTGCTGAATATTAAATTCTTGCTGCAAGCAAGAATTAATTACTTCTTAAAAACAATAAAAATATCAATTTTAGTAAAAGATAACAGATTGGTGTAAGTCGATAGACAACGATGAAAAAAATGGATTAAATTTAATTTTACTTTAAATGAATAATATTAAGAATTTAACAGTTTAATTTTAAAAGTTCAAATATATTATATTATATAAGAAAATTACTTTTTATATATTTATTTAACATAATTATGTATAACATTTACTTAATTTAGTATAATTTATAATCATAAAAATAATAATGAAATTATAAAAAGAAACTACAAATACAATTGTTATTAAAATAAATATAATTTATGAATTTTTATAATTTTTTTTAACGTTACATTAAAAATCAAAGTCTAGACATTTAAAAATAGATCCTGTTAAACGTTATTATAGCTTTATCCCCACATAAAAAATTAAAATTGTNATATATATGACGTAAATATTTATTTATTAAATTGGTTTTTGTAAAGTCCATGCATTTGTGCCTTCTAATAATTGCTAAAATATTTTAAATTTATTTACGTGTATGACATTTAAAATTTTGTAAAAATTTCAAGCTATATAGAAGCATTTTTGATGCTAAAATTAGTCCAAACTTTTCATTAAAACAATTAAAACATTAAACATTAAAATGTCTGTACGTCTATATAAGCCTATATATATTCTTATATCAAGTGTGATGGGAAAATAGTTTAATAATACCTACTTCAGAGTAATATAATGTTTTCGCAAAGAAATAGCATCTGTTATAAACTAGTTTTATTTCTAAAAGGGAAAAAGACCATAAAGAAAACTTCATCACTTTGTTCCATTTGCTGAATTTGATCCACCTTGTACAGATAAAGTTTACATGCAATAAAGAAAACAAATCTTACCGTAGATACCGACAAATCTAACAATGTTTGTTATTGTTTTTGTTGTTTCTTCGTGTTGTCAGGCTCTTTTTCTAATGCTATTTCTTACATTCTGCTATTTTTTTCAAACGGTAAAGTGATGTCTAGTTATATCCGGTAAAACAGATCTATATCTTCAGATGATTCTAAAATTTGATCTCACTTACGTTAATCATTTCCAGATTGGATTTCGTAAACAGCAATTATTAATAATTATCATAATTAAATATGCTAATGTATACGTTTTCTTAAATGTATTTTAAATACCTGGTTAAAAGCAGCTGAATAAATTAATGGCATTGTTTAATAAAACCTACTTGAGAGAGGTAAATTTATTATTACATATACATTAAGAAGTGTTCAGATATATTTTTTGTTGACATTCTGTATATTATGAAATATACCATAAAATATTCTCTTAAGGTTTTCTAATGTAATTAACTATAGATGAACGTTAGTAGATGGTAGCGGGTTCACACTTGACCAACATGACCTTTTCTTTGGTTACGTAACACCCAAATATGGACCAGATTCCAATAAAAATAGAAAGTCCTCTCGGGAAGCATTCTTCCTTGGCAGAGCGCTTATTTATTGAGTTGTGATATCCTATCGAAATTTTATCCCAACTTTTATCTTAGAGTCAAAATGTCTGAATATTGTAAAAAGGCACAGAAAAAGAACTAAGTATATGTTAACATATGCAAAAAGAATTCCTTTTAGGAGAGATAAATCTTGTCGTTCAATTGCCAGCGATTTTGGAATATGCCAGATTTCTCTTTTCTTTATTGCAAAATCTTCAAAAATCAGATAATTTAAAAATGGAGTGTAATGCCTTATACTAAAATTGATTATATGAAACATGCACAGAAGAGATATTTTATCAAAATTGAGATTCCAACTATACAGATAAAGTAATATTTTAAAAATAAATGATAACATTCTCTATTTCAGAATTTTAATTGATATAATTAATTTAAATATATTTAAATTTTATTAACTGCATTACAATTTTCTCTAAGACAGCTAATTCTAATATTATTATTGTAAATAAGAAATTTATCGGTAATGTTTTTATTTTTAAATTTATTTTAAATTGCAATAAGAATACACATATAAAGAGATTATATAATCAATACGAAGCTGTGTACTTTATTTGAATGCATGTTTTTAATGATATCCAGCATTTAAAACGCGTATAAAGCATTTTTAAGATTTATAATTACTATATAAGATATTATTATAAAACTTTTTGACAAATTAATGAAGAATATTAAGTGCATATGAATGAGTTATTACGCATATGTTCCATCATCTCAGCTACAAAATAAAATAGATTAAACTTAATTATAATAAAACTTATAAATACTTTTTTTCCCAACAGAAAGTCAATCGCATATTTGAGGCATTCAAGTTAAAAAATGACAGACAAAATTACTAGAATATAACATGATCAATGTATGCTAATTAGCTAAATAATTTTCTCCTCAAATTTATTGGAAGAGAAATCAATTAAAGATACTGTACTGTACGTCGAAATTCTAAATTCTGGAAGGCATTTTTTCAAAGATTTACTGCGATTAAATTATTACGTTATCCTTATCAACTTTTAAACGTTTTAAAGTAACAATTTTTTTGTAAATGTATCAAAAATAATTTTATAAAGTCTGTTTCTAATATTGATGTACATTTTTACGTCTTTATATAATCAACAAAATGTAAACAACATAAGATTTCTATTTATATAATAAATTATTTTATTTATGATTAAAATCATTCCGATTCAATTTAGTAATGTTTTTATATAACACTATTAACGTCTTAGCATGTAACTAAATACATGCTAAAATACAAATTAAAATAAAAATTATTTTACTTTACAATTTGTATTCTTTAAATAATTTTTTGCACTTTTTTAATACGTTATTTGTGTTTCCTTGCTGTTATATTGTTATTATTTTAATATTATTTTGCTTATTTTTAAACGATTTAATGTATATACAAATTTAAATTATTGTCTGTTAAATACATTTTATTACATAGTGAAGAATAGAATAATTTTTAAAGCTGTTCAATTAGTTTAATGTTTTAAATTTCTATATGCCTGTATGTATTATGTATATTTATATTAATGTTTTCATGAAATCTTCTATTAAAATTTCTATAAGCCTGTATGTATTATGTATATTTATATTAATGTTTTCATGAAATCTTCTATTAAAATTAATATGACTAACAATAATAGTAAATATTATTGAACAAAAATAAAAATAATTCAACTCTGGAATTAAATTTTAAAATACTTATTAAATGGGAAGANTCAAAATTTTAGAGAAAATAAATAATATTTCGTAAACAATATGATAATGTAATAAAGTAGATTTATTAAAATTCTAAAAGAACAAGTTTGTATTTATTTAATTTAAAGAAATTTAATGAAAGAATTAATATTATTAACGTTTTTAAAACTATTATAAATATAAAGGTCTTACAAGTGTCCTTGGGTTACTTTAATAAAGTCTAAGCTAGTAAGTAATTAGTCAGTAATGATAGGACATGTTGGCATTCTTCGATACCTTCACTTAACTCTTAATTATTTCAGTAATAAAGTTTATATGACGAAAAGGTTTCACTTAATAGAGTTTAATGAAAAAAAATTAGAAAAAAAAAACATTTAGCAGCGCTTATTTTATTCTTTTCAAATAATATATTAAGAGCTTTAAATTATAATTTAAAATAATAATTTTTTGTATATTATATGGCCCGTTTTTTCAAGTAAATTATTTGAGAGAATATACATTTTGTTCTGCTCAGAAGTAACATATATGACAGATTAAATAAAATAATAAAATTTAAATATTTAAAACTTTATAAGGAAATTATCGTTAAAAGTATTGCAGTTTTAATGAGTAAATCATATGTGTTCAATCAATTATTTGTGCTTTAAAGTAGTGAAAGAGGCAAACTTTCAAGTACTCGCGACGATCAAGTGTTCTTGAATCGCTTGAAATAGAAATTGAAGTAAAAATCTCAGTTCAAGAAAAACAGTTAATTACTATTGTTAAGATTAAAACAATTCAATTAAAAGAAAGAAAGATTAAGATTAGATAAAATATAGTCAAACTGTTGATATTTGAAAGAATAACATTTTCAAAATCTCTTTAGTAAAAATATATTTTTAAAATTTTACTTTTATTTTGTTTGATTTAATTTTACTTAAAACTTCGGATTTTTACTAAAGTTTTATTATTTTATTTTTTTATTATTAGATTATTATTATTCGAATTCTGGCTAGATAGAAAATAATGAAACTCCAAAGAATTATAAGTAAATTATGTGTTAAGTGGATTAGAATTAATTAAAATGAATAAACAAAACTAATAGATTATTTACATATATAAAACTGAAAATATTTCAAAAGCTAGAAAAAATAGGATAAATTTCGAAATCGCATTATTTGGAATAATAGATGAAAGAAAAATAAGTATAAAAGTTATTTTTAACTGATATTTTTTCGCTAAAGTTCAATCTAGTTGTCACTCAACAAAATATATTATCATGCTTATAAATTCATCAGATATTGTTCCGAGTGAAAATAGCTACTGGTCAGTGGGAATAAAATAAAATAAATAAACTAAATGTTCTCCAGGCTAAAACACATTTAATGGAATCTTTCGAAAGTATTTGACACTTTTTAATTATTTTAGATTTTTTTTCTAACAGACAAATAAAAACTATTAAAAAATGTAAGTTAATATTAATATTATTAAGATTTGGTTTAATTAAAGTTGTATAAATTGTTAATAATGTCTTGGTTTTGTCGTGGATGCATCAGAATTATTTAGAGTGTAATAATATACTAAGCAATTAAATTAATTAGTCATTTCAACACATTTAAAAATAAATTTTTATAGCTGTTTACTTAAACATAATAATTTAAGAATTTGATTTCTTTCTATTTACAAGGATTTAATTTATTTTGATACTTACTAAATAAATTACAAACGAAGCGAAATTATAATTTTAAAAAAATTAAATAAAATCAAATTTTAAAAAAGTAACTTACAAGAAAATTGTAAAAATAAATGGAATATTAAAGTTATGATTTACGTATTTTATAGATGTTAAAACATTGTAAATTAAAAAAGAAATTTTAATATTTAATAGGTACTGTACGTTTTAGTTTATTAAATAAATAAGAATTATTCATGAGAAATAATAAATATTTATAATGATTAAAAAAATTTACGTTTAAAAGAAATAAATAATAAAAAAATTTATTATTATTATTATTATTTTAGGATAATTTCTGATTTAAAAATATTTATAATTATTTGAAAGATTTGTTATTAGCTCTTGTCATCCTTGAGAGATAAATTTATCCAAAATATTTTTCTTTGAACGCAAAGCAAAAGAAAATATTTTTACTTGTGTGATTCATGATATCATGCATTCAGCAAAATATATATCATTCCTTATGGTAAAAGTAATAATGGAATGTGTTCAAATCGAAATATTTTACGTTATTTTAAAATTTTATTGAAATGATTATATAAGTAACATAAATCTCATCGTAGAAATTGAATATGGAATTTAATAAATGAGAAATATTTTATTTCCTCAAATTTAAATAACATTTTTAAAATGATTCATTTATATTCTTCTATAATTTTATTCCATACAAAATTTTATTTAAACAATCGAGCCAATTGTTTTACTTAAATTTAATTATATATTTATTCTGCGAGCTTTCAATATTTAAATGCATTTCTATAATGATCAAATTTTCGTCAATTATTATAAAATTTTTAACTTACCTCAGCAAAATTTTTCCTATTAATATTAAAGTTTTCTTTCACGTTGATGTCTTCATTGATTTTAAACGATGTAGATAACCGTCAACAGAAATTAATTTGAGATTTATTATTACCATTGTATTCAAAACAATTTTAATTTTTTATGTGGGGATAAAGCTATAATAACGTTTAACAGGATCTATTTTTAAATGTCTAGACTTTGATTTTTAATGTAACGTTAAAAAAAAATTATAAAAATTCATAAATTATATTTATTTTAATAACAATTGTATTTGTAGTTTCTTTTTATAATTTCATTATTATTTTTATGATTATAAATTATACTAAATTAAGTAAATGTTATACATAATTATGTTAAATAAATATATAAAAAGTAATTTTCTTATATAATATAATATATTTGAACTTTTAAAATTAAACTGTTAAATTCTTAATATTATTCATTTAAAGTAAAATTAAATTTAATCCATTTTTTTCATCGTTGTCTGTCGACTTATACCAATCTGTTATCTCTTTCTAAAATTGATATTTTTATTGTTTTTAAGAAGTAATTAATTCTTGCTTGCAGCAAGAATTTAATATTCAGCACACTTGTCTAAATATAAAAGTAATATGAATAGAATTTATTAAATTTATATATCTATCTACCATTTGATAAGGACCACAAAGAATCTGATTTTCATGTAGATAAACTCTTTTCAATGATTTATTAAATTTCGAAAGTTTGAAACATATGAAATATTTATCTGTTACTAAAATTAAATAATATAATTTTTCGATATTAACTAAGTTTCGTAATAGAAATAATCTTTTTAATTTCAAAAGTTAAGTAGACATCTTGAATACAGTAATTTTGGGATTTTATTTATTTATTTAATTCCCAATATATTCAAATTATAAATTAGTTGTATGTTCTTATTCGATGTAAAATTAAGTATTTGTTTGTAACATTCATTTTTTCCTCCTTATACTTTAATGTTGCTGAAGTTTGACAGTTGCACTTCTGTTTTCTTCAATTTCGTTTTCTCACTTCCTCCCGATAAATCTTATTTTCCTGGTATCGAGTTATTTTTACCATAAGATTTTAGTAACGTAGGGCCATCATCCAATATTTGTATGCCGTATCTATTCTTCCAAATCTCTTTATTGTCTCTGTGCCACAATCTCCATCAATCCACTGTTACACCTTATATAAACGTTATAAATGTAATAATACAACTTATTCTGCACACCATATTACTTCAAAATTTTAGAGAAAATAAATAATATTTCGTAAACAATATTTAACATAACAAAATATCTAAAAATTATTCATTTAAATTGTGTATAATTCAAGATTAAATAAGACAGAAATTCTTTCATATACAGTTGAATAAAATTTTAAGGTTTTTAAAAAATTAATTATAACTTAAATGATATTTGCTTTATTTTAACCATTAACTTATTAAGTTAAAGTTTTAAGTGTATTTTGATCTGTTTAAATTCAATAATAAAGTTTTAAAATATATAAAAATATATTCAGAATATGAATATATGGTGTTGAAAAGTGGTTTTTAAGACTTATTTTTATTGATTTGCTTAGAAATTTTAAAACTTGATTATTAAAAAATTCAGTTATTGCAAGAAAACTGCTGACTACAGATATCCGCTTGATTTAATTTTAAAGACATTTCTGAGAGAAAAATCTATACTACTTACAAGAAAGATATCCATATACAAATTTGGAAGACAAATTTAAATTTAAAATAAATTAGTAGTATAAATTTATAATGTTTCAACTGCATTTTAAAAATTTATTAGGATTTAGAAGTTAAATGATATTATTAAATGTGTTTATGTAGGCCGATATCCTAAAAATTTTATTTCATAAAATAAGATAAATTGAAAAAAATATTTTAAATTTTTAATCATTTTCATATCTGATTTCAACAAATATTATTTTCAAATTTTATTTTTAAAAATAATTTTTGAAATTATTATATGAGTTTCTTCGTATAGTCATTACTTTTTTATATGGATTTCTGATGTGATAAGTTTTTAAAAACTAAAGAACATTTTTTAGAAATTATTACTTAACCTTTAATATATTTCTCTAAACAGAAAGTAAATTGAGAGTCTAAAATACATCATTTATACACTTTTTAAATATTATATTATATTTATTTGAAGTAATGGAATATTTATTAATTTGTTACTTTTATCTGAAAAGTTTTCTCACTTATTTATCGGGTACTTTCTAGAAAATTTTAAGGAATTAAATTGAATTTTTCATGCGCGATCTTAACACAAACTGTATGACCTTAAAATCATACAGTGGTTAATCAGATTTGCCATGCTTGCAAGAGTTTACAAGCATGAATAAGATTAATGGCATTTTGACCCGAACTGAGCATAATAAATTTATGAGGATCCTACTATATTATATTCTATAACAGAGAATTAAACTTACTGTGAATGCCAACAAATTTTGATTTTTGATTCCATTAGATTAGTGGTATTTAAATAGATATTCTGCAGAAGGCTAATGGTTTACAAGCAACTTTAAGAGTTACACGTACAGTATACCTTTGTAGGAAATTTTTATTTTTTATTATTTTCATTAAAAATACTAAAAAATAAAAGTTTCTAAACTATACTTTATGCAAGTTGGCCTATAAGAAGTTTTATTTAGAAAATAAAAACAGCATTGAAGTTTATATCACGTGCTCTTTATTTTTTAAACTTTATTGCTTAATATTCCAGAAAATAAACTTAGTATGAATGTATTAAACTCGTAGATGCTGAAAATTTGAAGATCACTGCACTACATTATTAAAGATTACGGTAGTCATTTTTAATGGCATAACTCTAATACGATATATTACTTCTAAAATTTACTCTGAAATATATCGAGAAATTTCCTCTTCATTTTTGAACAGTTCTCTATAATACTTACTTATTAGAATTGAAAAATTCGCTTTATATTCCAAAGATATTAATATATTTACTTTATAATTCAAAGAAAGTATTTATAAAATTACAAAATCTCATACAGAACAAAATTAATACTTTGCATTCCAATAATAATTTTAAAATTTAAGAAAAATTTAATAAGTTTTATTTAGTTTGCTGTTACGTTTAAATGTTTAATGTTTTGAAAGATATTTATCATTAAAAGAATAAATATATAAATTTTCTGAAATGAATAATCCACAATCTTTCGAACGTCATAAATATGTATAAGCGTATATGATGTGACTAAATTTTCATTTGTTTTCCTTATTGTTATAAAAAGTTAATGATAGAATTTTTAATAATTATTAAGTTTTATTTTGATATTTATCTCTGAAATTTCGGTAACAATTATTTAACCCAAATTTTAGAATTTTGAAGACTTAATACTCTTAAACGTTTTAAAAAGCAATTTTTCTTTAAATATACATCAAATAATTTATCAATTACCACATAAATCAGTTATAATTCCTGAAAATGATCAAAATTAGACATTCAAGATGTATAATTATATCTTTCATTTGATCGAAAGATTTCATTTTATTTAAAATAAATTTTTATACGAAACTACTGAAAATTAATTGTTTAATTAAAAATTAGTCAAATATGACACATTCATAAGATAAAATTAAAGATTTTAGATACAAATAAACAGCAGTTCAAACTGAGTTAAAAATTTAACTTTAAATCTGTATTTTATGTTTAATTTTTTAAACGGATATAATTTTAAATATGCATATAAAATTATTTTATATTATTATCAATACATTAATTACTAAGTTACTATATCTTGTAAAATCAATATAAATTAATACGTAACTCTTAAATATCACAATTGTATGGATATAAAGTAATAATATTATCATTACTTTTATTGGAATCTTAGTTATAACTTTTATAACTTTTTATCTTGTTAGAAAAAATTATACTAATTTGTTTCTAAACATCAATGAGTTATGTCTTAATTTCCAATTATATGCAACTTTTGTATGTTAAAAACTAATAAGCGTTAAGTAATGATGTTTAGTGTATTAAAAAATGGATTTCTAAATGAAAAACGGTAATATTCAATCAATGGTTAAATCGTCTATTAAAAAAACGGAGGAATAGAGGAAGATTTAAACAGAAATGCCATTGGTTAGTGTATTTTAGCTCCCTCTAGTGCTTAGGTTCAAGGTCTTCAAGTGACGACTTCTCTCCGTCATTCTGTTTGAGAATCAGTAACATGTCAGTTCTTTTACACGATTATTGGTAAGTTTGCTTTATCATTTAATGTCTGTAAAGTCTTTTAAATAAATAAATACATCTAAAAGTTTTCTTAAAACTTAAATAAAAATCTAATTTTATATTAATTTATCACTTATCACATTAATATGCTTTTTGTTTATATTTAATGATATCAGTAAAAATGATCTGTAACGTAAGTACGTGATTAGAAAAATTAATTAATGAATTTGTTTATTATAGTTTAGTTTATTAATTATTTTTTTGTGAAATTTTATTCAAAATTTAATGCATGCAAAGTTTTATTTTTTATTTTTTAATTTGATGATTCACTGTATCTTTAGACAAAAACAAATAATTTACTAATTTATATTCAATAACTATCATTGTAAAAAAACTGATTTAAGTGAGGAATTTTAGTTAAAACTTCATTTATATTCCTAACTGATACACTTTACGATAGCCTATCGGCGTTTTTGCAAGAGTTAAAGCTAACATTTGTAAATAAATTTGATTAAACTTCACATTGCACGAACATCAATTCCTATTTACCAGTAGAATTTTAAATTATGTTTAATAATTTTTTCAATTGTACTGATATCTAAGCAAATATCAGCTTCCTTTTTAGAATTTTGATTACCTTACAACGGGTACCTTACATTTAAAACTATTTTTAACGGATAAAAAAACAACATAAATTATATAAATCAGGAAATTGCTGAAAGTAAGCTTGTAGGCAGTTAAAAAGACTTCAAAGTTTCTAAATTAAATAGAAAATAATTTATAAACTTTTCTCGATGCATATATCTGAATGTTTAGCACCACTCACCAATTTTACAGTAAATTTAATTCTAACAGATGTATTTTACGTGATTTATTTTGGTTAAAAATAGATAGAATATTGATAAATTACTACCATTCGCAATCTTTATTTATATTGAAAAATATATAAAACAGTAATTACAATAACATCACTATTAATAGTTATCAATTGCCGTTAATAATCGAGGAAAAAATTTTTATAATGATAAATATATATATCTATGTAAATATAGAAAAATTTACATAACATACAAGAATATCCTTTATAATGTTAAACAGCATATAAATATTAAAATTATAAGCAAGTTTTTTGTATATTTTGCCCTTCAAGAAAGGAAAAAATAAAAATGTTTCCTGTTATGTAGATTTGTTGGTGCGATATTTTTATTCAGAAAATAAAGTTTTAATTTATTTGTTTTATTAATTTAAAATTGCCATCTTTCTTATAGTTTTAATTTTAGTTTGAGTGCATTTGTACCATAAGTGGGAGTACATGTTTATAAGTCGTGCTCTAACGTTCATATAGATATTGTAGTGAAAATTAAAATATAGGGGAGACCGGGGCAAGATCGGCATGTTAAGCTTTACTTAAATTTTGTGTAATAAATACTGCTGTAAACTGAAAAGAAAGCTTTGCATATTGTCTATTGGAATGTTACCTTACTATAGAACTGGTTAAAATCAGTTTGGAAATAAAAATAATTAAAATAATTACAACTTTACAAGAAGAGAGAAATTGACGAAGTTGCCCCGGGTATAGGGGCAAGATCGGCAACTTCTCTCTTTTTGTAAAGTTGTAATTATTTTAATTATTTTTATTAAAGTTGCCCCTGGTATAGGGGCAACAGTAATGGGGCAAGATAGGCACGTATATAAAATTATGTTATTAACAATGTATAAGTTGGAATTCACTATTAAAACAAAGAAATACAAATCCAACACCCATTTAATATTATTACAACGAAATGCAAGTTCAAAGACATATATACATGAATAACAAATGCAAACATGTTTTCATTTATCATCTGTTTGATTTTTATCCTTTGCTTCTAATGTGGCTTTATGTTGCCGATCTTACCCCGCTAGTCATGATTTCGAAACATTAAGTACAACCCTGAGAACAGAATGCCAAGCCACGATCTGGCCACGTGAATAAGTTGAAGTTACATCCTTCTAACAGGAAAAGTAACTTTCGTTATCATGGAATTATAACAAAACCTGCCAATTCAATATAAATGGAAAAAAAATATTATATGGAATTGAACGAAAATGAAAATTTGCTTGATAATTCAACTACGCTTGTTGGAGAACAATAAAAACACTACACTCAACAAGCCACCAATAAAACTCAACTGCCTAACCTATAACCAAAGTCTCCTTTTAATTTGTTTTTAAAAAAAAGCGCTTGACAAACTTGCCCCGCATGCCGAAGTTGCCCCGGTCTCCCCTATTCATGTACTATATTATAAATTTTTATATATTGATCAATTTTCATATATATTAATAAAGTATACGTAATTATGTAAAAATAAATTAAATAAACTTTACAAGAATTAAAGATAAATTTGCATATTAACTAATAATAACTTTTTATTTTATTATATAACTTGCAAATTTTATATTTTGTTCTTCTTTAACAATTTTAAATGTACAGACATTAAATATTTTCTCATCTTAAATAAAATCAATTAAATGAATAATTCATAAGCATCATCATTCAAAAAGTTGATTTTTAACTTTATAGGAAACTCATAAATGATTATTTCTTTGAAATCTAATTGATAATTATTAATGGTCATCTGAATAAAATCATTTCTTGAACAAGTTAAGATAAAATTGATAAATATTTGAAAAAAAAAACAATTTTAAATTTATTCTTTTTATAAAAGTTTATCAGGATAAGAAACTGATATAAATTTTTCCATTGTCAAAAATCTAACAATTTGCGTATACAGTATTATTAATGTTTTCTTCATTTAAATGGATACGCAGAATAGTATTCCTATATATATATTACAAAATCAAAAACTATTTAATACATCTTATAATTAATGAAGCAAATTAATTTACATATTTAACTAATTGTAATTTCCAATTAACTATTTTTCTCAAGAGGCATTAGTATACAAGTGTAATGAATTATATATAACAAATCATTTAGGCTTTGTGGGCCTTTAGTCTGAACCTGATTTATTCGTTAAATATTAAGGATTAAGAATTTAAAATTTAAAGGCTAATGTAATTTTTCATTAAATTTAATTGAAGCTAATATTGTAGAATTAACAATTGTTAATATCTATTCTTTTAACTTCATAGCTTAGTATTCGTATATATTTTACGTGATTTTAAAAAGTTAAACGTTCAAAATAAATTAAGAAAAATTTATTTTGAGCTTTCTGAATCTTTCCAAATGTTTATAAATTAAGAAAATTTAGTCAACTATTATTTTATATATCAAAGTTTTGTATCTTTGTAATTATTGTTTAATATTTATTGTATTATTTAAAACATATTTTCCGAAATTAGCAAAATATCTACTTCTAGTTTTCTAAGTGTTATAAATTGTATTGGTCCTAATGGTCATAAATAATCCCAATAAGAGATCTCCTTCAAAACCAAATGGCTCTTAAAGAAATTTTAATACAAATCGATAGAATCTACTTTCTAAGAAACTTCAGTCATACTATTTTAAGAAAATAATAAAAAAGTATTTCTTGTATTAAAACTTAGACGCTATTTTAATGGTAAATTGATAAATTTCTATTTTCATTTGGCAAACAAACGGTAATAAAAGTTGATAAACAAAATATTATGCAATATATTTTTTTAGTTTTTTAGAAAAAAATAGCATAAACTATTCTTACCTGAAGCTATATTAGTTTTAATTGGATTAGTTATTAGATATTTCGAATCTGAAAGCAATTTCCAGTCTCTTCATTTTAAACTATTAGCCTGCGGGATCAGAATTTGAAGGCAGAAACATATTGAAAGTTACGTGAGCTTACTCCTACTAAACCTTTTCGAAGTTAAATCTAGTAGGATTTTAATATCCGCCGAAGAAAGCTTATGTAATTTCTTTATTGTAGCATCATAAAGTCATTATAATTCATAAAGATTAAGAAAAACTTTTTGCACAAAATTTTCGACATTAACTTTACAAGGATCAAACTAATAATGTATTCAGAAAAATATTTAAATAATGAATTAATATTAGATTCTTCATTTTAATTTTAATTAATATTAGTTTGATTTTTTTATTGGGTTTGATGATTCCAATTTCCCTGATTTGTCTTTTGTCATGTAAATTCACATTATTGATCGAATTTGAAGAGAATGTAAATTACAAGGATTATTACTATTTATATAATAATAATCCTTTATATTTATTAATTCAAGTTAAGCATTAACGTAGCAGTATGCATTTGTTACATTATCTCAATTTAAGATTGTACAAACTAGCAAGTAAGACAATCTGGTTTAACATCGCTAATCTGATTGTTACTTTAATAATATAACTGGCAATATTTGAACAGGTATTCTAATTGATAATTAAGACTGATTATCCAAATTTTAATGCATTTATAAAAGAAAAAAAAATTAATTAAAACAAAATTCTAAGGCTTCGGGGAATGTACACGATTTTTTGAATTCTTTAAATTGACTTTCGAACTAATAAAATCGTTTCGATTGAATTATCGCGAAGCAAAAATTAACAAGCAGAAAATTATAAAACGAACCGAAAAAATTAACCTAAATATAACTTAATAAAATAAAAATTATGTAAAACACTCAAGAGTTATCTCTGCAAGTTTAATATCAGATAGAAAATTAATAAACTAAATCGTTTTTACTTGATAAGTTTTCATTTATTCATGCGTAAAATTGGAATTAGAATATTACTTTAAAAATTTGTAATTCTACATTTATATTTAAAAACTAATTACGTTGTTTACACAGAGTGAAGAGTTACTTGAATTAGTTTCAAATCTGTTACTGCCTAATTTGGTTCTAGCATAATAATTTCTATTAAGTTTTTGATAAAAATCTTAATATATATATACCGTATATAATTATTATATTAAAAAAATCACTAAATTTATTTAACGAGGTTTATAATTTTTCGTTCGATTTAACTCTGAGATTTTAATTAAATTTTTTTCTGTAGCCAGAAGTTGTAAAAACAATGTTAAAATCGTTTGAAAATTAATAATAAAGTTCAATCAAGAGTAGAATTATTTTACAATACTATTTTCGTAGGTATGTTTACATTTTGACGCTCTGAATATAGCTTGATTACCATATCTTAACATTCCCTGCGAATAAATCGCCTTAAGCTGGACAATCCATTTGATGTATATGTACTCTAACTCTTATATCCACAAATATGACGTCATCTATTTGGACAAACTAGGATTTATGTGTCGTCATATACCTCTGTTCCTGCTGTGCATCTTGACCTCTTTTCCAAATGTTCGTTATTCGACTATCTTTTATCAGATTCGCGTTCTTATTTCAAATACTTTCCAGTTCAGGATTTAGAGAGAGTTAAATTCTTTGAAGTAAATTGTTCCGGAAATTAAGCCAAAAAAATAAGTAAAAAGTATTGTAAAAAAAAAGTACTTAATGCAGGCTTTACTTAACATTGTAGATAATTTAATATAAGTTATTTAAGTTTTTGTTGAAAAGAAGCATTTCGATCGTTCTGCGGTGTTTTACTGAGTTAAAAGTTGTAAGTTAAAGAGATTTTAAGAACTTATGTGATTAGGACGTTGAAAAATTCTTTCAAATAACGCTTTACTTTTAACTAATATTTATATATTTTAAGTGATATCAGTAAATTTTCTATATCAATTTACATTTTAATAAAGCAAATTTATTATAATTAAGGTAATATTTGAATTAATGCCTTTTATTTTTCTAATTTTTAATTGAAATTTTATATATAATTACGTTTAACAAATTTATGTATTATAAACTATATGAGAACGAATAATAATAGCTGTTGATTATCGACATTTTTTATTAATTTAAAAGGGAAAATAAAGATTTTTACTCAATAAACAGATTTATTAAAAACATGAGCTAATTTAATCACTTTTGCTTTAAGAAATGACAATTCGGATGATTTTTACATAATTATTATTGAGTGTTGAGTTTTTAAGGAGTTTAATCTGTTTTTCTATAAAAGAATACGAATGTAAAACTGTAGATTTATCAAATGATATAGATTAAATTATTTTATTTTTAAACGCTACCAATTAATTGTATACAAATTAAAATCCTTCAAATTAATTATTGATATTTTCTGTTAATTAGTAAACAAAAAATTAAATTTTAAGCTTAATTCTTACTCATTCAGCTTTGGCAAGAGCTTTGGCAGCTAATTCTTACTTATTTTGCATCATATTCAGGAAATGAGACATAATACCGGTTTATCTATAAATAATTCATTGTTTATAGACATAATAAATATTGTTTCTATCCTTTACATAAATCCTTGTTTTTAATATTTAACATGGTAAATTTATATATATCATAAAATATTTCTCGTTCTGTCGTATTTTAATGAAAATGGGCCATTTAATTTAGTTTTATCTCAAGAAATTATTTAAAGACGAAGCTTTAAAATATCTGAATTGTACGATTAATCATGTAATTTTTTTTTAAATTTTTGTAATGAGCGTGTTGTCATGCCGATAAATGTTGGAATGCTCACATTTCAGTCAAATAAATGTAATATAAATTATTTTAAAATGACTTTAATTAAATTAATAAAATAAAAAAAAACTTTCTATTAGCGAATTGGTAGTTTTCTATCGATCGAAATTTTGTTAGCAATACTTAATTTATTACTTCCAGCAGTTCATGGAGAGGAAATCGCTTCAATTTCAGATACGTACTTTTTATCTGGAGTTAGTGAATTGTTTGTGAGCTTGATTGTGATTTTCTTTATTTAGCATAAGCATCAATTAATCCTTCCTCCTAATCAATTTATTCACTTCTTTGAGTTCTTCCCTGTCGTGATGTAACGCCCAAAATCGAATTTCTATAAAGTAATTTTCGCACAAGAATATTTAATTTTAAATTTATTAGAATGTTATAGACTGGGCTGCTGATATAAATTATAATTTTATTATTAAAAATAAACATTTTAAAGAATTTTTTTATTAAAGTTATAAAATCTTATTTGAGACATTTTATGTTGTATTAAAATTACTAAAAATATCTTTATAAAACTGAAATAATTATATGAATATAAACTTGATTATTTGTTAGTTTTTTCTTTATAATTTTATTTGTTCTCAATATATAGTAGCAAATAAGATTACAAGACAAAATTGCAAAATAATCAAGCTTACATTTATCTAATTACTATTCTTACAGATTTATATAGATTTTTTATTTTTAAAAAAATATAGATTTTTACTACTCTAGAAGAGAAAAATTGTTTAACTTTTAAAATATATTTTTAATTTTATGCAGTTTTTTAATATACCAAAATTAAATTGTACTATTTTTAAGTTATAATTTATTTGTAATTTTATTATAAACAAAATTATAACTTTACAAGTTATAATTTATTTATAATAAAATTATAACTTGTAAAGTTATAACTTTAAAAAATCGTAAATTTAAATTTATTGATTTTTATAATTTAATT
This sequence comes from Centruroides sculpturatus, assembly GCF_000671375.1. Classification (NCBI taxonomy): domain Eukaryota; kingdom Metazoa; phylum Arthropoda; class Arachnida; order Scorpiones; family Buthidae; genus Centruroides; species Centruroides sculpturatus. Next base: position 427,474 of record NW_019384478.1, read on the forward strand.
TTGCTATATAATAAAACTTCATAAAATTAAAAATATATTTTAAAAATTACAAATACTTTTATTCTTCTAAACTGTTGAAAATTTATACTAAACAATTTAATTATCTGATATTCCTTAAAGCTTATTAGGAATTTTTAAACTAAATACTGTAAATCATCCATAAATTTTTAATGTAGTTACTTCTTATACACTCCTACGAATAATTTAATAATCGATCATCAACAATTAAGATTCAATATAAGAACAGGATAGTAATTTCATAAAGAGTAATCTAAAGTTTTCGAAAGCATAAAATAATACTAAGGATAAATCAAACTTTTGCATTAATTTTTTTTTTAATGTAGCATCGTCCAAACAGTCATCAATCAAGCAACTATTACAAACTAATTACAATGTATTGCATGTCTAGCAATTCTGTAAGCAAACTAGCGATAGCTGACTTGATATAAACTTTCGTGATGATACTTTATGGAAGAACTTTGGTTTAATTTTATTAGCAAATAATAACATGTAAGAAAGTTTAATGAACTGTTTATTATCATTATAGGAAACGTGGATGAGATGTCCGAACAAATATTTCTTAAAATGTTAATATTTACCTGAAGAATACATTGTTTAATTTAATTATCAGAAAAATGAAAGCTCTTATGATTATGTTGATGTTAATTACTTGCAGTGATAAAGTAAGTATAAGTTTTTAATAATTAATGTACACACATATATATACATACATATAATTTAAAGTATTATATACATATACGGGATTTTAATTTATAATTAATTTTATTGACAATTATTGAACAGAAAATTGATTTTTGAATAATTCTATTTACTTATAATTTAAATCATCGGAGAGATTGTTAAGAGAATTAGTACTCGAGTACACAAGATTTCTAAAAGGATATAATTCCCATTAGGATTTATGAATGCATTTGTATGACTTTAAAACCTCAAACAGATGGGAAAACTGATTACAGTAAAAGAAAGCTAAAATGGAAATTCTAAAATTAGGAAGTTTCTCGTTAACGTCATTAAATTGAAATTTCAAAATGAAAGTTTTGAGATAACTTCTGAGATTAGTAACGATTAATGACTCTGAAGATGCTACGGAGTACATCAGAAAATTATACAGTAAGAAGTATTCGCATGGATAAATTCACTAAAGAAAATGTACTCGCGTATTTCCCGTGTGTTATAGGGTTAACAATATCTAAGTCGAAATGTAAGACATTTGAAATTTCGAAATCATTTAAACAAGATTTTGGCAAATCAATAATGCTGTGGCGGAATATCAAAAGTTTTCAATGATGAGATAAAAATCAGCCTGACTGTCGTATTATCGAATCTTACAAAGCTATACGTTGTAATAATACAAATACAGTATGAAATTCAATTACCTATAAATCTTTAAAAGATTCTTAGTTTATCTATGTTATTTTATGAATCTTATTTATTTTTATGTAACTAAATTGGAGTAATATTTCCATTGATATTTTTAAAATTTATAATGCTTTGTAGAAAAGTTGTTTCATTAATTTATTAAGTTTTATCAATAAATGTATTATATAGTTATAACTTATATAATTCATTTATCGATAATAATGTCAATCATTGATATTGAAAATTTCTAAAACATTATGTAGTGTAGATGAATGTTAAATAAATTCTTACTTTTTAGATTGTTTTTAAAAAATCAATTTAACAGTTAAAATTTGAGTTTTTTCTATACTAAATACAAAGATTCATAATAATTTAATGTTATTTATTCGAATATTATATTAATAAAGCAAATTCATTCAAGTTTATCATATGAATGAGAAAAAAAATCCTTCCAATTATTTCTTTCCAAGATATAGATATCGCTAGATAATTATCTTAATTTATTAAAACGTATTTATAAATGCATATTTTGTATTAAAATAATGAATTTTAAAGCTTAGCAGTTACAACATTTCGCAAGATGATTATTTTGCGCAAGAGACAAAGCCGATTTATTGTCGATCTGAAAGAGGAGTTTCATTATCATTTGATATCTACAAGAAAGACACTTGTGCCAGATGCTATAATTATTTACCTTCGTGGGCTTTCGTTGATACTGGATTGAGATTCAGGTAATTGTGACTATCTGTAATCGGAATATATATTTATACCAGAATATTTATTTGAAAATGGATACTCTTACAGATATAATTTCTTCTTGGGAACCCTGGTAGATCCGAAGACAAATATAAGTTATACAATTGATCCCAACAATTTAACTCATCCTATATTTGATACATTTGTAAATAATGTATTTGCTTCAAAATGGACATCTTGTTGCCACGCTGCTGTTGCTTGTTGTGAAAAAATGGCATCTGATCCAAAACCAGACCAAGGTAGCATTTAATTTATAATATATTTTTCAATTTTACTTTTAAAATGTATTAAATTTAACTTTAATAATTACTTTTGAAATTCTAACGAAGAAAATAATTTTGCTATTGATTCATTATTTAAATATAGAAATTGTCTGTTAGAGTAATATTACATTTGATATGTAAATTAAGATTAAATGAAAAATTGTGCCACTCCCGTCTATATTTGACATTCAAACAAGCTTTAATTCTCTTTCGGAAAATTTTAAATTACTCTACGATTATTTTATCAAATATAGAACTGTCATAAATCAAAAGTATTTTGAATTATTTATTTCAAAATAAATATTGCATTGAAATAGTCACTGAATGTATTAAAATTATTGATATACATATATCCTATATAAATATACAATTCAACACTTTTTTTATAATGTATATACAGTATGTATGTATATAAATAGATAAATTACTTCTAAAATTTAAAAATAATCTTATAAATAGAGACTGCTTTATTATAATTTTACTCTATGATCTTTATTAGCTTTTAGGTTAATTATAAGGAGAAAATATAACTTTTATGTAATTTACAAAAATAAAAATTATATAAATTATACAAACCTATATTTTAATCTGATATCGACTCCAATAGTATATTGAATTGTATATCAATAAAAACTAAAATTTAATTACAAACTTCATATGAGATGTAATGTTTCGTTTGATATGTTAATATTGTTGATTTTATTATTTTATTTTATGTAAAATGTGTTGTGGCCTTCAAAATATAAGTGAGAAATATTAAATATTCAAACATTATTTTGTTTTTCAAATAAAATTTTCCTTAGGTAGCGTATATAATAATCTTATTGATTTTTTCAGTTGCGTGTAAGTAAAATTATTCTTTGGAAATGTTTATTTTGACTTGTAAAGAAAATGAATTACACGTAGTTAAGAGTCCTTGATCTTTGTATAATTTATTTTAATCTCAAAATGATTACTTTAATAATTTGCATACTAAAACTCTGCATACTAATCCTTTTGAGTTATTTATTTAATAAATAAATAACTCAAAACAGTTAAATAATTAAATTGAATCAGTCTATTGAAATTCAATTAATCGTGTAAGTTTTATTTACAAAATGTTTCTAAACAAAATATTTCTTATTAGCAAATTAAATAGGCTATATAATATAATTAAAAATTATTACTATTGATATTAATATATTAATTGAGATAACGGAATGTTATGACATTTAAACAGACTTTAATCATTTTTCTAATTTCTTTATTTAACACAAATTTTCAATTTTAGTTTTAAATGAGCAAAATAGTGTGTTGTATCTTATTGTATGCACAATGTTTAGTTTATTAAAAACGTAAACTTAAGGAATACCTAGACTTCATGTTTATATTTAAAGTTTAAAAGTTCACATTCAAAAGTTATTCAAGTCTTAAGACGTGAATAACTTTTGAATATAAAATATAAAAGACAAATTGAAATATTTTCCTTTTTTAAAAGATGTCATTTACACACTTTGCGGCTACGATTTGAATAATTCGAACTAATCATACAAAAATATTATATAATTTAGATAAACTAAATTAGAATCATATATTTAAATATTATTACTTTATAAACAAAATTTTAGTATTAAATATATTTTAATATTATTACTTTATAAACAAAAGAGCAAAATTTGAAATACAGAGACACTTCAATATATTTAAGCGTATATTACAAGTACAAATAGATTTAAATATCATTTTAAGATATTCTTTTATTTTTATTTCGAAATGTATAATAAATAACATAGACTTAAGAGAAATAATATAAGTTTTCGGAATGCCATAGAATATACAAAATATAAACTAAAACTGACTTAGAATATTCTCTGAAATTTATTACCGTAAAAAATATAAATTGGTCAATCATTATCATTAAATCTTCTATTTTTGTAATGTTTGGATTTCTTTATTTTTTATTTAGTCTTCAGAGAATTGAATTATATTTTTTCTTTTACATTACTTCTATTTTCTATCTATAATTTAAACAACATGCTATAAATATATATCTATAGGATATATTATTGAAATAAAGAAATTTACTATAAAGAAACCTATCTTTTCAGCTTACTATTGTATATTTTAAGACTAGTTTTTTTCCAGTTTAAATTATCATCAAATTATATTTTATCCGATTTATCTTTCATATTTTTTTAACTTCTTCGCATTATTCTAGATATTTTAATTTTACCATTAATTTACCAATTAATTTATTAAAGTTACACTAAATCTAATTGAAGAGATAATAAAATTAACTTTTCAGATGTTGTTTTCTTTAATTTAAAAATTGAATACATTTTAAATATTTCTTTGCTAGTAATATATAGCTATAAAATGCATTATTTAGTACAAAAATATTTTCAAAACGCTTATCAATTTACTAAAGCAAAGTAAAAATTTTTCAGTCTTCATTAAGTAGTTATTTTTTTATAATATATCCAAAATTAATTATTAAATTAGAATAAATTTTAATGTTGTAAATTCATAATAGAATATGTCACGTATAAATTTATTTATAAGCGGTTATTTAATAGTCATTTTTCAAATATTTATAAAATACGCAGAATTGTCTCGATCACGCTAAATCCTATTTATGTATTTAAGAATTTCTTCCTATAAAATACATTATAGTAATCTCTTATAGGTATATATTTAATATAAAGTGAGTTTATTACTCTAGAACATGCATCAATTGTTTAAATGGTATTATTAGAAAACCATCACAAATATAAACATAGACGTTAATGATATATTGAAAGTAAATTGCAATTTTATTTTAGAAAAATTATATTGTCCAAGAACTTGGGATGGTTGGCAATGCTGGTCAGACACACCTGCGGGGCAAGTTGCGCAATCAGTTTGTCAAGAACATATTTATTTTTCTAGCAAACCTCCACCGTGTCCAAGTAAGTCGTAATAATAAAAATATCACATATGTAACTTGCGTGTATAAGTTAAATATGTTTAACATGTTAATATTTTACTAGCTGAGTGAAATGAAATATTCACTGAATAAATAATTTTCTTTACCAATAAAAGGATATGCTGTTAAAGCTTGTACTTCGGAAGGCTCTTGGTACGTGCGTGGAAATTTTTCAGAATGGACAAATTATAATGGATGCGGCAGAGTTGAAGTAAAATGCTATTTTAAAATTATGAAAATTTAATTAAGATTTTTATAATTTATATTAATTTTATTTTATTAGGGTATGCTTCGGCTGCAATATTTTCATATTGCTACTCATTCTGTTTCCATGTCTTTTCTCGTTCCAGCCATTATTACGTTTGTTTCGTACAAGTAAGTGATGTGCTTTATAGAAAATTGTGTATTTTAAGTATTTGTTAAAATTAAAACACGAAATTACTTTTAATAAAGATAAAATGACGTATTTTAATTTCAGACAACTACGAGTTTATCGAATTATAATGCACAGGAACCTGTTTATATCTCTTTTCTTAAATGGAGTTTTTGTAATTCTTTTCAAGTCAATCGTAATGTTAGACGAACTTCATAATTTTGATAATACTATTCTTGATGAGAACAAAGTAAGTTAAATTTATTATAAGTTGCTTTAAATGAGATATCCATTTCTTAATTTCTTCGTTTATTTATGAAAATTGTTTTAGAATAAATAACGAAATTATAATAAGGTATCGAGTAAATGAATCTCAATAATATTTATAAGTGAATATTAAAAAATCGTAAAACTTTTGAAAAATAATGACAATGTTTTTAAACATACCATTAATCTTTAAAATTTTTCAGTTCTGAAATGTATTGATTTAGCAAGAAAGACGGTTTACAGTGATATGAGAAATCTCATGATTCCAATACATTTCAAAACTTCCATTAACTGCATTGATTTTAAGCGTATATTTCTTTTTACATGTCAAATATTTTCTGTTATATGTCTAATGTTTTTGATAGAATCTCTAGCTAATAAATTAAAAATTACAATAAATAATGTATCCACGTGCTGTTTCAGCTGAAAATTATAGTTTAAATGTAATATAATAGCGTGTAACTCCAACTACTAGATAAAGTTTTCAATCTGCGTTATTCATAGATAACGAGTGTGATGAACTTAAAAATCCTTATGAAACTATATGGTTCTAATAATAATAATAACTATTATTATGTGCATAAAATTAAAGAATAACAAAAAAGGAATAAGATAGAGAACATATTTGCACATATTTAAATCTCTATTGTGAATACATAATTGTCCAATATTAATTTATTATATTATTTATTTATATAGGTATTATCGTAATTATTAATAATAATAATTTTTAAGTAAGATATCATGCTAATATTTTAATTTGTAAAATAGAATTACAAGTCTATTTAAAATAGATTATGTTACATAATAACAAACTAAAATAAAGCATAAAACGGCGTATTAAAAGACGCCATTCATATGGAGATGAATTTAAAATAGTCAAAAGAGAATTTGACATGAACGAGTTACAGTTGAATAGATTTAAATATGTACAGGTACTTGCGACGGAGAAACACAAAGATATGAAGTTAATTATTTTGATTTCTGTGTTATATAATGAAACTGTTCAGGAAGTTGTATAACCATTGCGATTACATTAAATTTAAAAAATTGCTAACGCTCAGAAACATTATTGTTATTGGTAAGTGTTATAATATCATAAACTATATGATAAGGCTTTATGATCTTAGCTGAGCAAATATGAAATTGTATTTTCATATTTGCTCAGCTCAGATTTTGTTAATATTTCCAGTTAAAATCAGAATATCAGAGTTTCTATACTCATTCCGAACTTCTTCACAATTTTGCTTATATAAATAAAGCTATAACAGACAATAATTTAAGACAACAGACTCTTGTCTGTTGTCTTAAATCATCACTCATTGTGAAATAAAGACAGACTCAAATTATCATTTCATTGTGAAAAAAAAAATAAAGACACTGTTTCAACAAAAGAAGTTATATAAGTTTTTATCTGTAAATATCAAATATAGAAACTGCTATATTAATTTGTTGTGTACGGATATAGATTTACAAATACAAACATAACAATTGCTATATTTGTTGTGTACAAATAAACGGATTCATAAAGTTGCTATTGGGATGAACATTTCCACTAAGTGGCCAGTTTATTGCCCCTTAACTTAATACGAAAACTTTTAATAGATTACATAAACTTAATATAATTCCGCTTAGTTCATGGTTCAGATATGTAATTATAAAATAATTGAAATAATTTTGCTGATTTAGGACCAATCTTATTACAGAAAAAATGTTTAAGAAAAAATTTATCAATGAAATAATTTCTTATATCAAGTGGCCATCAAAATTAATTATATGATTGTTATATAATAAAACAAGCTATAAAAATCGAGTTTATATACTGAAATTCAACTAATATCTAAAGAATTGTATTACGTAGAATCCGAAAATGTAAAGAATTCATATATGTCTGAAACATATAATGAATAAGAAGAAATATTGCAAAACAGAAAAATTTTCTTTATTTCATGGCAGAACAAAAGTTTTTCGAAGAGCGAAATCGTGTAATCGACTAGAACAATATATAATATTTCTGAATCACCTTGTATAAATATAATTATAATTAAGAGATATATTATTCTGTATAATAACTGTTTAGAAATATAAATATATAAATAAATAGAAAACAATATACTTGCTATGTTTGCTTTTCCTATTTGTGGTAATATCTTTTTTGATTTTTTACAGTTTTTAGCCAATAACATTAGCGTTTACTTTGTTTAATACATAGAAAAAAAATTAATATTATTGGATAAGAATTTAGTTTGGAGGTATTAAAAACTTATCAAAAGTCAGAACTACGGATAGCATGTCAAGAGCGTTAACGCCCATTGGATAAAATCATTGAACACCGGTAGTTGGTCGCAGGTTTGCGCGTTACCTACGGACTGGATAAGTGGAGTTGTACGGATTTTATTCACGTGTCTAACACCTAAATACAGGTTAATTTCTCATAGAAAGTCCTCTTGGAAGGCATTTCCCTAGGCAGATCGCCCACGTATTGCGTTGCTAAGGCAACGCAACACATGGGCGATCAACTTATTTTATTAAAATCAATTCCAAAAGTATCAACAAATGTTGAATCTGGCTAAAAGTTTTATATTGCCCCTATTTAATGACGAACATTAGATATTGATAATTATTAAACATTACTTAAAAGCAGTTTAGTTAGCAAATAGTTACAGACCTATTCTTAGTGGTGTGTTCATTTAACCGTTTTATTTTGAACGATCATTGATTTTTCTAAAATCAAAAGATACACCTTAATGAAAAATGAGAACATTCTAATTCTTTCCACAGCTTTGACTCAAGTTATGTACTGAGAAATACAGTGGTACAGTACCTCAGGATACGAAATTAATCCGTTCCGAAATTGAGATCGTATCATGAAAATGTCGTAAGGTGAATCATTTTTCTCCATACGATTACATGTAAAACCAAATAATTCATTTCAACACGAAAACACACTCAAATTAAAGCTAAGTAGTACATTAAAAAAAGTATAGTAAGGAAAACACTGAAAAATTCGTTTTGTAGTTGTAAATGTATAAATAACCACAATAGAATAATTGATTTTAAAAAAAATGTAGTTTTATTTGCACTTTATCTTTGAGGATAGACGAAGGTGGAGGTGTAAACTGGTGGTGGAAGAGAGGGAGTAGGGAAATGATACTAAAACTTAACTGACATAATATAATGTAACAATAACTTAAAAATAACTTAGAAAAGATAAAAAAATTAGTGTTGTTTTATATATATATATATATATTTTTTTTTAAATTTTTATTCACTGCTTTTTGCTTCCTTTCCTTCACTTCCACCAGCACTTTCATTGGATAGAGGTGGCTTGGTAAAATATCTATCCAAAGAGGTTTGGCTTTGCGACTTTTTAGGCAAATGTCATTACTCTGAGCAGCAATACGGCCAGTGTAAACCTTTTTGGGATGTTTCTTTTCAATAAAATCTGTCACTTTCTGATAATATCTCGAGATTTCCTTTATCGAGCGAGATCCTTCCACGTCGAAGCAAACACGCGGACCGAGACCGATGAACAGAAGTGAATAAAAAATGGCGCTGCGAACTAATCTACCGTGGTATAGTAAGTTTTTGTTTGTATCGTGGAGCAAAAATATGTTCGAATTTCGTGTCGTATCCTGAAAATTTCGTATGCTGGGGCGTTTGTATCCTGAGGTACCACTGTAATTTACGAATAAACATACAATAAAGTTTCAATTTGAAAAATAATAAAGATCAAATTGGAAAAGCATAAGTAACGAAAGTGAAAATTACTGGTAAAAATAACTTTAATGAAAAACAAAGTTATTATATCATTTTTATCTTATATATATTATATTATTACTATTATTGCAAAGCGAGTTAAATAGATTTCATATAGAAGAATAGAATGCCAAATTATATTTTGAAAATGAGAATTATAATGATGATTTCAGTTTAAAAAACATCAAAATAATTTGTTTTGCAAGACTACTTACAATAAATTAGTCTATTATTCACATTAACAAGTACATTTTCTGTAAACAATTATTTGTTATTTACAGAAAATTATAATTTTCGGGACTATTCAAAATGCATTCCTTAACAAAAAACGTTACTCACCAGAAGGTGGTTTTTGGAATTGAATGAAGCTTTATTTGTGCGAACGCAATATCCACGGTAATGATTACAATATTATAGAAGACATGGATATAGATCCACATAGAAAACAAAGAACATATCTCCTAAATATTTCTGTACCGGCAATTGTACCCTACCAGCATATTTTTATTTTATGCTATACTACAACAATTAGGAGTAGACGGATACATTTTATTTTTTATATCCACTCAAAATTCGACAATGAGAAACTTTTCTTACTCATTTCATTGGTTCGTTACTCCAATATATACTGTATATAGATCGACGCCAGGGATAGCAAATCTATAATAGAAAATTTCTTATGGGAAAACAATTCAATTTAAAATAATCTTTAGTATTTTATAGAACCTCGTTTGCATACATGCAGCAATGTTGTAAGGCATCAAGGCATGTAGGAATCATAAGCAATTCTATGCCACTTCAAACCCCTCACAATCGTAGATAGTCAAAACTGGTGTCCTATCTGATTACACAAAACAGGGCAAGCAAAGAAAGTGTAGCAACGTGATAAATAAATTCCCTGGGAAACTTTAGCTGTCTGCGGCCGAGCATTATCTTGCTGGCTAATTTGTAGTCCTGTCATGAAAGCTAAATGCAGGAGGACGCAGGATTCCTAGACGTACCACTGTCAGGGATAACCAACTGTCATTCAATATGATTCTCCAGACCATTACGCTAACAGTGAAAGTACTATGATGCTCAACAGTAAAGGCAATTGAAGCATTCATCGTTGGTTTTCCAGAAATAACACGGTAATCGTCCGTTCTTAAAGAGGACCGGATTCGTTGCTAAAGATGATATGCTGCCAATCTATAGCTGTCTATTCTTCTCTATCACGGCACCACTTCAAAGAAAGTAGATGATATTGCTGTGCAGTTCAATGGAAAGTATACATATTATGCATAGTGCATATTGAACGCATAGCGAATCATTACGCATAGTGGTGGATACAGGGGATGCACAGGGCAGAGCTTCTCTTCTGGGGATTTTTCTGAGTAAAATGTAGCATCTCAGATAATAAACTTGTAAGGCATATTGTTTCCTTTCTTCACTATTCTCTAAAGATTTTTGGATTTGCTACTAGTCAAGTATGCAAATTTGTCTCTGCAAGTGTCCTTGTCAATGGGAGCGACAGAGACAATGTTCTGTAACGATAATTCCACCTATCTGGACGGCAGACAAAGATACCATTGTAGTTTTTCGTGCTTTTTCACGATCAGACGATCATCTGTCCCAGATCATCCATAGCCTGCTCGCCGTCTGTGTGCCATTCACGTGTCCATTGCTCCCAACACCACGTCACAGTCAGGCCAGAACGGTGCAGATGACGGACAATTCGGCGAAACGATCATCTTACTTTCCTCAACCCACTGATGCAGACTTGGTCAAACTCTGTCAGTTGTGCGTAATGTCTGACTGCATCGTGCAGGCATGCTTAGCGTTCGAAAACTACAAATACAGTACACTGTATTTTCTAAACACAATAAGCTTGTAAGAGCCTTTATATATGATACTGGAGCAACGATTTTAAGACATTCTGGAGTGCAATCGAACTACAACTGTAATCCTTTACATGTTTGTTTGAGACAGATGAATTCCTAGTTTTGTAGTAATCAAACAATTATATCTGGGTTTAAAACTCTTTTTGGTGAGTGAGTGTATTATTTATTGTATTTAAAATATCAAATATTTTATTTATACGTTAAAAATCAATCGTTTGACAGAAAAATTTTAGCGTTTATAAAATTTACATTTACGTATTACGATATTTAAATTTTTCAAAAGACGAGTTACTTTTTACTCAATTTTTATTTACTGTATATTTACTCTATATTTTACTTAATTACATAAAATCTATAATAACGAAATTTAGTTATTGTTAAATAAATTATATATAACAATTATATATATAGGCCTATATAATGAAATCGACAAAATATTCAGATAATATGAGTGAAATGTTCAGATATTTGGGACGTTGGTAGGCTTAAAAGCAATTTTACGAGTGCAATCTGTCACAAAAAGCAGATGACAGATGACGTGATAAATATTTCTGATTAAAATGGGAGTTCTTCAATATAGTTAGATTAGATACATTATAATTAGAGTATGTACTGTATGAAATAGTTAATTTAAAAAAGTATTTATTTTGTAAAATTTAAGAAAAGGTTATCGTTACTGACGTGTATTTTCAATTTTTTAAAGAATAAGATATGTAATATTTTTTTTCTTTACAACGTACTGACGGAAAATATTCAGCTAGTTAGTATCGACATATAAATTATGTAGCCTATAGAATAATTCATTATATCTTAGTAAATAAATGGATTTAAAATAATTTGAAAATAACTGAAACGTTAAAATAGTAAACTAATATTAGAATAAACAAATAAATAATTATAATAAAATATAACAATAAATTATTGTTATATTTTATCGTTGTTTTCTAGAGTAGGCTATATTGCTGTTTTAATAAATTAATTTCCCTGTATTTCTGGTTCAAAATTATACCATACAAGATTTAAAAAATAAGAAATTAAACAACGAATAAGATCTGTTTACTGAATAATTTTATTAAATATATAGTTTTATCATTTTTCTTTTATACAAGATTTGACATTCACTCGCTGTTTTATTAAAATATATCTAACAAGATTTATCTAACACTACATACTGTAATTAATACTGAAAGAAATTTTTTCTTTAAAAACTTTTTCATACCACTTTGATTACCTTCAGTAAATAGATTTCTTACATTTATCATTTCAATATATAAATTGAAACAAAGAAAGAAAAATAATCATTAACTGATTAACAATCATGTTACATCACTTTTATTTTTAAATTACTTTTTTATATAATTTAATCTTTACCTGTCGTTTATTATTATGTATTNTCATAAAATATTTCTCGTTCTGTCGTATTTTAATGAAAATGGGCCATTTAATTTAGTTTTATCTCAAGAAATTATTTAAAGACGAAGCTTTAAAATATCTGAATTGTACGATTAATCATGTAATTTTTTTTTAAATTTTTGTAATGAGCGTGTTGTCATGCCGATAAATGTTGGAATGCTCACATTTCAGTCAAATAAATGTAATATAAATTATTTTAAAATGACTTTAATTAAATTAATAAAATAAAAAAAAACTTTCTATTAGCGAATTGGTAGTTTTCTATCGATCGAAATTTTGTTAGCAATACTTAATTTATTACTTCCAGCAGTTCATGGAGAGGAAATCGCTTCAATTTCAGATACGTACTTTTTATCTGGAGTTAGTGAATTGTTTGTGAGCTTGATTGTGATTTTCTTTATTTAGCATAAGCATCAATTAATCCTTCCTCCTAATCAATTTATTCACTTCTTTGAGTTCTTCCCTGTCGTGATGTAACGCCCAAAATCGAATTTCTATAAAGTAATTTTCGCACAAGAATATTTAATTTTAAATTTATTTATAATATTTTAAATTAAAGCTTTATAAAAATATTTTAAAACAAAAAATAAATTAAAAGAATGCGGAAAACAATTTATTGTTATATGAAAAGTTTATTTGATTATTTATTAAATTATTTTAAAATATAGCAAAATGATTATTTTTCCTCCGTGCTTCAATAACTTTTATCTTAAAAATGTAATAATAACGATATAAGGAAACGTTTCGTATTTAATATACTGCAATTACATAGAAAATATTTAAATTTAGTTGGGAAAATGAAGTTTTATATTGAAATTAGCTTTGATTTTTGTTTCATAAGATTCAAGGTTAAATAAAACATTAAGATATTCATAGCTAGATATAAAATACGAGAAGTGTAATAATTTCATCTTTCGAGAACGAAGTGAAATGCATTTTTTAAATTGTCTATTCAGACTTTTCATAAGAAACTGTTAAATTTAAAATGAAAGAAGAAATTCATGTTTACATCACACTCCAAAACTGAAAGATTGAACGAATATCTAAATAATTTAATATTTAATTTTCGCGTGCTGATACATTTTTGTTCAGAAGCTGTATGACCTGATAACAAAACATGAACGCCTCTCTTTCTTTGCTAAGAAATTCTAACTTTTAGAATCTCAATATTTATAGAACTTCATTAAATTTGTTATTCAGCCCTTCAAAAGATAACGACTGATTTTAGTAAACTTAAGATTTTACGTAGAATTAATAACATTGCTATTTATAGTAAACATATCAAAACTTAATTGTGAAATAAATTACCTTATTTAATATGCAAAAATAAGACGAAATGTTTAATTTTAATAATACAATTGGTGTCTTTCAAGTTGAAAAAAGAGACAACAGCACAATACACCCAGACTTTATTCAGAAAGCATGAATAACAATTATTAATTTTTTTTAAATGTGTTACTACGTTGTCGAATGACAGATAAACTGGTGACAGATAAGGGAGTATTTTATACTTTGTCTGTCATAGATAATGCTTCAAATCTACCAAAACTAACGAGTTAATGCTTTACGTTTTGCATAATATCTTTATTTCAAATATATTGAAAATACAAATTTTTTATTTCTATTATTCTAAAATTAGAATATTTTACTAAATAAGTATAATATCTATCAATTTAAATAGTTCTTTACTTAGGCCTATATGCAATATGTTAATATAGTAGCAATATATTTTTGTGTACTTATGCTGGATTATGTCGTTAAATTTAAGCATATTGAGCTTATTCTGCATTATAAATTATTATTTAATATATAGAAATGTATTTTTTTAGCTTTAGACAATTTCCTTTACTCTTATATTTTATAAAAACTGAAACTTTTTCATATCAGATTTTGAACTTCTAATTTATAAAGGCAGGCCGGCTGGGTGGCCGAAGCTGTTAAGAAATCAGCTTTGGGGAAATCGTGATTAAACCCCAGGAATTTTCGTGGTTTTCAACTGAATCTAATCTAAAGAATTTATCCTAGATAAGTCTGGTCCCGACCGACGTTACCAGGCTGCTCCATTCTGGGCCTGGCCGAACCCACGATTGCTTGAAAAACGATCTTGTTAGTACCCACAGAGCGGAAAGAGTCTAAAAAAGGGGAGGAAATATTTCGAAATAACTCTAAAAACCAAAAAAGAAACTAATCCGAAATAAATTAGATTATCATTTGATTACTTTATACAAAATAAATTCGATGAGTGTCTTTTCAAAAAATTGTGAATTGAGAATCTCAACACTTCTTTTCTCTGATATATATAATAGAATTGGCATTTCGTTTCGCAATATCATAATCGGATTAAATATAAACCTATTAAAAAAATTCGAATCCTTTCACAGTTGTTATCAATGTTATAAATTAGTTTTGAATCGTAAAATATGAGCTTTAATATCTCAAATCTTTAAAATAACTGCGAATTAAATTAAACATATATAAAAATTGTTTTACTTATGTTAGTTTTGACAGTTCAAAAAGCCTGTAAGTGCAAGTTGTCTATACAGACTTACAATGTAATCATTATTAATTCTTACGTTTTAGGTTGGTTGTAAAATACTTCTTATTTTAACCAAATATTTCCAAATGACTAATTACATGTGGATGTTCTGTGAAGGATTTTACTTACATCGCCTGATTGCAGCAGCATTTGCGGAACAGAAAAATATTATAAAGTTTTATTTCATTGGATGGGGTAACAAATATTTTTGATTAGATAAACTAGAAATAAGTTATAATTAAGTTATTTTTTTATAATCATATTATTTTATTTTAGGTTTTCCCATTATACCTATTACAATTTATGCTATATTAAGAGAAAATTTCGCTAATTCACAGTAAGAAACTTTGTTTAAAAATCCAATAGTTATTTATTTATTTAAATTAAATTTAGTCTATGATACAGTTATATTAAAGTGTAATTCGAATGCACAAAACTTTTCATCATTCTTTATTAAAAATTTTAATTAAAAAAAAATTATTGTAGATGCTGGGCGATTCCCGCTGATCCATATGAATGGATTTTAAACATACCTAATTTATTCAGTTTAATGGTAAGTGGCTAAACGTTATCAAACAGAAATTAATTATAAATTAAATTTTATTTATTCTGCTTTTTTTAAAAGCTAAATTTCGTCTTTCTCTGCCACATTATTCAAGTGTTGGTAACTAAACTACAGGCAACTCATGCAAACGAGCCAAGTCAATACAGGTAGGAGAGTATGACTTTATTAAAAACATATCCTAATATTATTTCAAATGTTTAAATAATTATTCAAAGTTATTTTAGGAAAGCTGTTAGAGCAACTTTAGTTTTAGCTCCTTTATTTGGTCTCCATTTCTCACTGGCTATTTATCGACCGCACTCAGTTAGTTGCGAACTCTTGGAAGCGTATACATTTTTCACTTATACATTAGATGGATTGCAGGTAACTGTTATCATTATCTCTTAGATTCTATTTATATATCATCATTTATTGTAAAAATACTAAAATCTTATACTAAAATATCAAATTTTTATAGGGATTTCTCGTTTCATTAATTTTTTGCTACTTTAACAGTGAGGTAAGTGAAAACACATTTATCAGAAAGTAAAGGAGTTTAATATTGTTTTTCTTTATAGGAAACGCAATTTTAATTACTTTCGTTATTTTTAATATTAAACTATTATCCTGAGCTCTAAATATAGAAATTATATTTTTATCGTAATCAATATAAATAATATAACAAGCATTTATTACAAGATTTATTGAATCATGAATTGATCGAAATACTGAAAGGAATGAAAAGAACAGAAAAGTTATAACATTATTGATGACTTTTTGGCTTGGTTGATTATTTCTGTGCTGATTATTATAGATACTGCCTCATGAGTTCTTATTTAATTATTTAGACTATATATATATATATATATAATATAATTTAAAAATAGTACATAGGATATATAAGATCTATTTTCATTAACTGATACTCTGATTATTTTTAAGCAATTTTTAATCAGAAATTAAAATTACAAATGCATGATTAATTAAGTTAATAAGCATGTTTCAAGCGATTAACTTGTTGAAATAATTAGATAATTAATTGTTTAAAATTAAATTTTAGCTATTGAACTTGAAATTCAGTGCAGTCACTTCTCAGATTAAATTAATAATTCGATGTTTTGTGCGAAAGATTAGTGAATTTTTAAATTCGTTTTGCTAAAATTGTATGCGGCTGTTTGTAAACTTTTTATATGTCAGTGAAGTTTGTTAGAATTTTACATCAGCATGTAATCATTGGATTCAATTTTTCAAGACTTTAGAAGAATTATATTGAAAAATTACTGAAATAAAAGAGGGTTAAAGTCTTTGCTGAGAATAGAAAATAAAAAGAAAGCATTTAAAGAAATGATCTTCTAGGATATTGGCTAGACTTCCCAATGGCTATGTCATTTGCAATATTTGTCTAACTTCATATCAGCTCAATGTTCAAGATAAATAAGGCCGTTTAAACGCTTTTAATTTTAATCGAACTGTATTTCTATGGGATGATTTATTCAGTTAAAGTATTCAGTAACCAAATAAATATTACCTTTACGGATTCTTTTAGCATATTACACTCCGTTGCAGCATTATCAAAAAGATTTCAAGAAAGAAAATATGCATTTTGAAAATAAAAAAATCTTTTCAATTATTTTCACAAATCTATACACAGATTTTACGAAAGTTCAGAAATTCGCGATCTTCATGCAATAATGAAACACAAACTATCACGAAAGACGCAAAATTACGCAGAATTAGAGGCGCGGGATTTAAAAAATTAAAGAAAAATTTTCAACACATTTAAGACAAAACATTATTACATTTTCGATAATATTATTTCTAATTTTAGTTCGATTGTTTCGTTTCCTACCAGAGAAATGCTACAGAAAGTTTATAATGGCTTGTCACTGTAGTATAATGAGATTATTCATTTAATTCAGAAAAATAGAACTTTATCAACTAATTTGTAGAGAATTCGTTATATCGTATACACAATATTGTTCCTTACCGTGTATTACTTTATTAATAATTCATATTGTATACATATTTATACGTCGTAGTATTAAAATATATATCAAAGGAAACCTACGATGTCATAGGAAGGGAAACAATCGAACTAAAATTAGAATATTATTGAAACCACGATAATAGTTTGTCTTAAATTTATTGTAAAGTTTTCTTTAATTTGTGAAATCTGTCACCTCTATTTTGCATAATGTCGCATGGAATAATTTGGGGCTAAAAACATTAAAAAATATTTCCAACAAAGTTTGTAATGATAGATAATGAAATTTACTACATAAAATGATAATAAAATATCGTAATGAGAGTAAATAAAATGTTAGGACAATTTTTAATTAAAATTGTATATAGTTAATTAATGAAAATAAAACAATAATTTAATGATTTTACAAAATTACAGTAAATAGAAAGCGTTTGTTCAATTTAAAACTATATACTGTACTTCAGTTTTATGTCGAATTTTTATCTTTTCATGATGTTAGAATTATCGTAAATTTATTCGCAGTGAATTTTTAATAATCCCTCAAAAATATCAATTTATTCAAAATGCCCTATAAACTTTCTTGCTTGTTTGTGCTAGATTTTAACTTTTTATATATCAGTTCTTATAAAATGAATCGAGAATATTTGAATAAAAAGTAGCCTAAGTTTTGATGCAAAACAATGGCAAAACTTTATAAATCGATAAAACTGCCGGAGGGGACATTTACTTCCATCAGTCATTTCCTTACAAGTTGACGTAGCGTTTCATTTCAGTCGTCATGTCAGAAACTTTTCAAACAAAACTTTCCAGACAGACAGATCGACTTCGATGGGGCAACTATACAGCCATTCTACTTGCCCCATATGATTTTTTTTCTTGTGCGATTTTGTTAATGGCAGTGCTTTTGTGCTGCAGCTTCCCGTTTTTTGATTAATCTTACAAGAGAATTACTGACATGTGAGCTTGGACGTCTTGCATCCCACCTGGAAAAAGATCGAATTTCATTTTGTTTTCATTTGTGCTACAAGATGCCCTTTAGAAAAAGATAGCCAAGTGCGTTGATAAAATTTTGAAATTTAATATTTAAAATTCAAGCGTTAGATTTAGAAATTTTTTTATTCTATTAAATTAAAAATTTAATAATAAGATTTTAAATAGATAATTATTGTTTAAAATTAATTACTAATATAAAACAATTGCTTACTTAAATATTTTCGGAGATTAAAATTTAATAGCAATATTTTACAATGTCATAAGAATGCAATTTAAAAAAGGAGTATTTTTATAAATGAATTCAAATCTATAAATCTAACAATTAATTAAAAGTAAATTTGCAAAATTGCTCTTGATGATCAAATAAATAATTTAAATAATTTGTAATATCTTCGAATTACATTGAGTAATCTTTTAGATCTCATTCCCTATATATTTGTATAGTATAATATTATAAAAATATAAATTTTAAATAATAATTTTTTAGTATATGTACTACTTAATAGTTAATAAATATTTGTTCTATTTGGTTAAAATTATTTTCCAAACCCTAAAAAATATATGGAAAGTATAAACCAAAGCATAATAAAATTAAATTATTTAATCCTTAAAATAGAGAACCAATGAATAATTTTTGAGATATTTATATAAACTGAAAAAGTAAAGATTTTAATCTATTTATGTTTCAAAGACTTAGAAATAAAAATATGAAAATTTAAAAAATAGTTTAAAATTAAAACTAAAAATTTACTTAATTCTTTTATCACTACACTCGTAGAAATTTACAATTGAATTGCTCAGTGTTGATAATCTAGAGAACATTGATTTATAATTGGGATATAACGTTGGTTTAACAATTCAAATCAATTTTTTGATTTGCTTTAAGCTTTTTGTCCTTATGCATAGTATAGCCTAACTATTCTTTTTTAAGCTCATATTGTTGCATAAATATTTAGGACTTTTCATATACTAATTATAAGTCTTTTAAATTGTAGTGTTATTAAACTTTTTATTAATAAAAAAGTAATTCCTAAATGTTCATAATATTTCGGAAGAGACAACAATTCACCTTCTCTTCATCCTAATATGACAGACACAATGTATTGGTGAATACTAAAAATACACACACAAAAAAAAACATAAATTACTTATTTATAGAAATACTTTCAAGTAATTTAAAACAAAATACGATATGGTACTGTACATATGTATTTAAATAACGTATTTCCTTACATATTTTACATATTCCAACGATACTTCGGAGCCAAATTGCTATTTGACACTATATTAAACATATTATAATATACATGACAATTGAACAAAAGTCCTACATATTTAAGGAAGAAAGTGAGCTTAAAAAAGAATAATTCACATTGTTCAATATTAAATTAATCCGATGTTTGCTAATAACAATTTACCCAGGAATCAATCCCAGCTTTAATGTCAACAATTTCAATCGATAAAGGTCCTATGCCAATGAACAATATTGCAAGATCGGTAATGAATATTGTTATAGTGTCGGCAGTGATGTTAATAATGATTTTCACAGCATGATCATTTATCTGATAATTTCTATTTGAAGTTGTCACTGATAGTGGAATAATATGCAATTATTTTGCTAATATATACCATATATCGGTAATCAAATTTTAGCATAGAAAGACTTTAAAGCAGATTATTTTATAGCCTATCTTATATTTTAAAATATGTTTTAAACAAGTGTATAACATATAAGTTCTAACATGAACGTTTATAACATATAAGTTACATAGTTTCGACCCCTACCGATGCAATTTATTAATTATTAATAAAATTTATAAGGAAAGTTACAAAGAAGGATGTTTAACATATTTTTTAAAGAATTGTAATGTTTAAAAACTTATTTTATATTTTTACACTTACACAATATAATTTTATTTTAACTTATACATTATTAAGTGCTTTTCTGACCTAATGGTGACACTCCCAATAACTAATATAAAAGTCGTTGTCTGTGTTTATGCGTGTATGTGAATTCCTTATAACTCCTGCAATTTTCGTCCAATCTAGACGAAATTTTGATTATATTCGTTTTATCTTTTGACGGAAAGTATAGGCTGCTTATTGTGCGGAAGTAATATTAGCTATATGTAGAATAAACGTGTTATCGATTTCGGACCGGTGATCATACTAACGTTTCAATGATGTCAGTGACTTTGTGCCGTTTATGCTTGACAAAAGAACTTCCCTTAAGTTACATTTTTACACATTTTGGCAAATGGCGTATTTTAAACTTCATTAAATTTAAACTTTAATCTCTACTTTATTCTACGAATTAAAAATCTAAAGATGAGATATTGGTATTCCATACACCGCATTACTTTCAAAATACAGTATATGATGTTAGATGGGTGTAAAATCTAATATGTTGGGATCCAGTACGAATTTAATAATAATTTTCAATTGACACGTGTTCAACACAAATCCTCGATCTAATTTAAAGAGGAATTCTAACATTAGGATTACAATACTACTTTTACAGAACACAAGGCCTAACCGGCCCTATATTCTGTCAACTTCCAGCCAACAGTCGTATATTAAAACTTTTTCAGTATTGACCCAATTAATTTTCTAGGACAATTTAATGCTGGGCCAACTTTGACTGTGATTGGTTGGCTAAAACAATACTAAATTTTCTAGGTGGATATTTTACGTTGCGGATATAGTATCATATTGTTAAATGTTTAAATAAAGATTTTTTAATTGAATTTAAAGTTGTTTTAAATAATTTTCATTTAATTAAAGGAAAATTAGTTGAAAACAAGTAATAAATAATAATAGTAAATGACGATAAATCTCGTGCAGAGGCGTAACTAGAATTGATTTTGTCAGAAGCAAATCAAAAAATGGCTTCCCTTGAAGCCAATGTTCTTTACAGTTTTGACTGAACTCTGGTCATTTTCTAAACAGCATGTATTTACTTTTAAGTAACGACATCGCAATATTAAAAAAAGAAAATGGAATTTTTCGATGTTTTGTTTTTTTAAATCATAACGGTGTTCCCAAATTTGATTCAGGAAAGCACCTTATCTGACCCACTCTAGATATTCGCGCGGACATAATTTTTAAATTATTTTTTATTTTTAATTAATTTATATAGTTTTATTTATTTTCGAATATATTTCTGAATATATACTATTATTATAAAATCCATATTTGCATTTAAATTTCTCTGAAGTAATAATTAAAATTTAGTTTTTAAATCTAGTCAGCTGATGATTTGACCTGGTGAAATATTTAAATAATATCTGAAAATTAATTTATTGATTACAGATATCGAGATTTACAAATTAAAGTTTCTATCTACATCGATTTCACTTTCAACAACTACAAAAAAAATTAAATAAATAAAAGTAAAAATTTGGAAGATTTACTGCAGTTTTTCATTTAAGATATTGAATTACAATAATAAAATTTTAGATTCTTTTTATTTTCATTTTGAGTTTGATTTAACATATTTATCAGTTTCTATTTTTTCCTTTTAACATGTTTCATGTACAAATAAATATCCATTATCAAATACTTTTTTAAAAGCTGTATTATATTTAAACAGAAAAATAGATACTTGAAAGAATAAAAATAATATGGCATTAATACTTTTTTCGTTTTTCTAAAATTTTGATTTGAAAGCTTGGAAAACTCTACAAATCAAATTTATTTTCAAGAAAATAGACAATGGCAACAATAAAATTTCATACCGTAGAATATAGTTTATAGATTTTATCAAGCTTTAAAATCATATTTCAAAACGAGAAAAACAAACAATTATTTATTCAAAATAAAAAGTATTTTTATATAATCCTTAAGTGATTATTATTATTTTATCATTTGCTTTTCAAAAATTATTGCTCTGCTTATTTTTTGACTGTGCCTTAATACATTTTCTAAATGCTCATTTTAATTAGTTATTTATAAGTAACTAAAAATTGTTTTTTATTTAAAATATTCATCTAGTAAATAATAAACGTACTGTACAACAAAAGAAATTGGTTTTTGATTTATCAATAATTGATAATATAGCTAAGCTGAAAGAGCAGAAACTAAGAGATAATATA